>NW_021637535.1:0-32749 GCF_004799145.2 Neltuma alba | reverse complement strand
TAAATAATAATTTGTTATTGTAAGTTTGAGACATGAGCCTTTGAATCTATTCTGTTCGGATTCTAATTACCAAATTTAGATTTTTATTACTTCATTGTGCTTAAAGAGAAAAGCATTTAGAAAAACACTTTCATAAAGTAATAACACTACCTCTGGTGTTTAATACAAGAATCATTTCACTAATTTGAGAGAGTTAAAAAAAAATTAAAAAATTACTTAATTTAAACGTATGTTATATTATCTCTTTAAAATATTTATATGTATCATTAGATAATATTATCTCAAGCCTATAATATAAGAACTAGTTAACTAATTTGAATAGATTAATAAAATTAGTTAAATTAGTTATTTGTAATAAATAAATGTTTTTTCTAAAATATAATTGTTAATCATATTTATTAATTAGAACTATTATTTAATAAAATATTTAACATGTCAATACCATAAGGACTATCTTGAAAAATCTATAAATATAAAAAATAAAATAAATTAAAATCTTATATTTAAGATTAAATTAAAAATGAAATTAACTATTAAAAACTGGCGATACTGTATTAGTTTAAGAGAGTACAATTAGCTCGAAAAAATGATAATATAATACTTTAAGTTGTCACTTCAGTATGTCCCCATCATGCTTTTCCGTCACTTCGGGCGTTTCCCTTGGCAAAAGAAGGGGAGGTTGGTGGAAATTCCTCTATATTCTGCAAAATGATGATGAGGATGATATGTTTCTTCTTTTTTTTTTTTTTTAAAAGCATGTGTCATTCGTTCCCGACCACCATTTTTGTTTTTGTTTTGACCATTTGACTTTCACTTAGAAATATTAGCACGAGAATTTAGGTCTGAGTGCTAAATTTATAAAAAAAATTTAGGTACTATAATTTATTTATTTATAAGGACTTAATGTGAAATTATTCTGAAGGACTATGCTCCTTCTCTGGCCCGCAGTATAATCCAACATGACATTTGTTGAACTTTGGGCCATAGATCTCCACGGATTTAATTTAAGGCCTCCAGTGCTCGGAACGCTTCCTATATTTTCAGAAACTAGGATTTGACAGTTAAAGCCATGTCCACAAATTTAATTAACGACATAGATACCGGTCTTTTTAAGGCGGCGAGTGGCGACATAAATACAAATGTCAATTTAGTCCAAGTAATTTTTTTTGAAACGTAATTATTATTACCCACACATCCCATTTTTAATATTTATCTTAGAGAATTTTTTGCATACACGTAACTTAACACACAAGCAAATCCCTATAATCATTTTTTTATTAAAAAAAAGCTCTTTCATACTTTACGAGGTATCTTGTACAGTATAAAATTACTTAAAATAAGCTAGTCCAAACACCACACATAACCCAGTTGAACTATACTCAAGTACGTATACGTAGTTTACACAATAAATTATTTTTCGAAATATAAGTATCGGAACATGGAAGCTTTTCCTTCAAATATTATTTCAAGCAACCTAAAAAAATTAATGTAGTCACTTTCATTATTGCAGCTAACCAACAGGAATGACAGCTCTCGCAAACGACCAGACTCTGTCTAAATAATAAAAATTTTCTACGTCAAAATTTGCAAGAGCATCATAACAATGTATAATCCGATTAAAAAGCAAACAACATGAATGCCTCTTGGTATTTTAAAGACTCAATTGTGTGCTAGACAAAGTCTCTCCTGTCCAAAAATTATTCCAGAAGAAAAAATGGCAAGCTTACGATCAATGATGGTCCTCATCTTCGCCATGTCCATCTGGTGGCCCACCGGGTCCGACCACTTCAAGCTGTCAAAAGGTGAGGTTGAAAAATCAGTGTCGTTCCGTTGTATAATTTCCCCTTATAAAGTAATATGTCTACATGTTGTGACAATCGAGAAGTCCCTCAATTCCATATTAAGTGATCAAGAATGTCTGATAATTCTTGCTGGAATAAGAATCACATTAAACAGAGATAGAACAACATACATGCAGACATGCTGAAGCTGATCCTATGAGAATTACTATTGTAGAATGTTAGATCACTTTTGGAAACTTGGGAAAATACATGAAAAGGGAAAGATGCCCTGTGTTGGTCGGAACGGTCACCCATTTTGGAGAGAGAAATAGAGAAGTAGGGCAGCTATAGGGTTGCTATAGTCAAAGTCAATGAGAGGGTTAAGTTGAGGGCTGAGAGGGTCACTTTTTGGGGTCTTTAAATCCTCTCACTAGTCCAGAGAGAGGGTCTGGAGAATTTTGAAATGTGGCTTTTGGGTGGAGAGTGCAAACCTCTCAGAAGCTGGCAAACCTGTTCTGTTTTAGAGAGTATGCAGTGTCCATATGTTGTGACTTGTATCGTTGTTTCTGTTGGGTGGTAATCTGAACTTGTATTTCATTTGTGTGACTGTGCATGTATCAGAGCAGTGTTTAATTTCTGACTGTCATGTGTTTTAGCTCTTATTTTTATCTTCAAGTGTAGACCTGTTCTTAATACAGTATGAGTTCAGAAGTTTTTGCTCAAGGATCCCAACAGAGAATCAAAAACTTGGCAGCCAAAAAGTAATCAGATAGTGGAGATGTTAGTTAGATAAACTCTATCTAAATACAAATTTCATGAGAGCAGCCTTAATATATGCAATTCATGACAAGCGGGGCTCTTGATACTAAAACAGTACAAGTGCCTGCAAACAGGTGGGTAATTCTAAATCTACAAACTTTGCATACCTATACATGTTAAGTCAAAAGGGGGTAAAAATTGAACATATAGTGGATGGAACTCTCAACTTACCACAAAGTACTGCGTGCACACTGGACATTCATGTGGTTTGCCTTTCTCCAGCCAAAACCAGACAACATCATGCTCATCCTCTGCAGTAAAAAAGTCGTTCACCTCAATGTCATCGCTAAAGTATGATCATTTTCATTGACTTGTGAAGAAACTCGCACACAATAAGACATATCTAAAGACAAGGAGTACCCACCGCCTTCACCTCCAGGGCATCCGACTATCCTTTTGTCATAGTATGACTTAACAACAGCAGGTGCTTCCTATAAAGCAACATACAATGAGATTAATATAGATATTAGATAGAACATGTTTACAGCATAGAACTAAATATTACAGGGGGGAAAGTGAATGAGAACCCAAAATAAATAGAATGCAACCTTTGCACTCAGGCAAGTTTTTTTTTTTTTTTTTCCCTCAAGGGAAAAAAAATTATAAAGAAGGAATCATGAATCGTACATCTGCAAGCTAGGTCAATCAAATAAACAATGAATGTTATCAAGCTTAAAAGTGACAAGTAGAATAGAGGAACAGAAAGACATAAATAGAAAATAGTACTTAGAGTCCAACTGAGACAAAATGGAAGAAGTAAATGGACACTTTAATAAGGATGAAGATGATTTTCCCTCCCCAAATCCATATCACAATGCAACAACTCTATTTTATGTTTATAATTTTTGCTTGGTTTTCCAACCTTCTGCTCATTATTCATCTTCTCAATTAAACATAGTAGAGATCCTCGTACTCCGTTTTATTTTACAAAGGCATAATTGTGTCTAAATTGCTTTGAAATTCGAAAGAAGATCATACTGATGTTATAAGCAGTTTAGATTCCAGAATCAGTAAATATCTGTATTTTAATCCATTCATTGTAAATTCCTTTATTTTTCATTCCACTTCCCGGTATTCCATACATCCAAATGAACATATTAGCATGCATTTTCAATACTAAGATCACTCAAAGTTAGTTACTTGAACTAATGCGGGGTTGAAGAGCTAAAAGTTGACAGTATTTATTTAATTAAGGATGCCTTGATTTGCATATCAAATATCACATCTTGATAAAATTAAATAGGAACTAATAGGTTTCAATACACAATGTTAAGGTATTCTGACAGTTTTGTTTTATTTCCTCAAGTGTTATTCTGGCCCCAAAATGAGCAACCACACGCAACTATATTAGAAGACTAACCTTTGTACCAAAAGGACCTTCAGGATAGTTTATATCAAGAAGCTGTTTTCCCTGACAGAAGGAAACAATTACGAAATATGAAACATCCTTCAAATACCAAAATTACTCACTCCAAGCCAAGACAATGATCCAGCACGATCAACAGAGAATCGTGAGAGTAGTCACCTGAAGCTCTGCCTCAATCTCCTCACGCTCATGGCCAGTAGCAATAGGCATTACCTCCTCAACCGTCCTTCTGATCGCAGCATCCGCTATTTTATTGTGACAGAAAGAAAATAAAACAACGCATTATGTCAATTAAAGGATAGGTCACGAAAGAAATCATCAGGATAAAAGAAAAGAGATTACCGGAACTAAAATGTCGAGGAAGAACAGAAGAGGAGCCATCAAACGTGTTGAATCCGAATCGAGAGGGCCCAGAAACAGATCGGGAAGCTGAGGAGGAGGAAAGCGTGGCTAGCGATTTGAGCTGAGAAGAGAAAATTCTTCGCCACATCGTTGAGTCACGCCGATCCCAACCAAATCCAGCACCGAAATGGTTAAAAAACGAGAGGAACGCTTTCTTTTCTTTCTCTTTGGAAACACAAGCGGGGTCGAGTCCCAACGGTGCGCCTGGCTTTGGGTTTGAGAGCGAGGGGGGACTTGCACAAGAGGCAAGTCCCTGTTCGCTTGCCACGTGGTGAGGACCACCGCACGTGCTGGATTCCAAGCTTGACCGGCGGAGAGTCGGCCTAAACTTGATTAGGCCCGAACTATATTTAGCAAAAAGGCCTGTTAACGTATTCTGACCCAAAAAACTAAAAACTACTTCCTCTTCCGATGCTTAATATAACAGCTAGTTAACTAATTTGAGTATATTAAAAAAATTAATTAATTTAATTATTTATGATAAATGTATATTTAAAATATCTTTCCAATAAGGTGTATTAGCTAGAATTATCATCTCTACAAGAACTATCTCAGAAAAAATAGATAAATATAAGAAACAAAATAGATTATGATTTTATATTTAGGACCAGAATAAAATTCAAAATAGCTCTTATATTAAGGACCATATGTAGTATTAATTAATAGTATTATATAAGGAAATAAATACTCTTCCGATCCTTAAGATAAGACTTATTTAATTAATTAGATTAAATTAAAAAAGTTAGATAAGTTAATCAATTATAAAGAATATGATATGTTTTTACTAAAATCAATAATATTCCTTAAACTTTCTCCCTCCCTCTCCTACTTGATTATGGTTGAGAGAGTATTAATAGAGGTAATATAAAAAAAATTGATAAATATGAGAAATATATCTTATATTTAATACCAAAATTAAGTCAACAATTAAGTTCTATATTAAGAATCGAATAGTATTATTTATATGGATCACATATATATATATATATATATATAAATGAAAGGTGATGAAATGAACATTGCATAATTATCTAATCATGTGAATTTTCATTACTGGATTCAAAATTTTTCATTTCATGTGGATAATAGATTTTAATTTTCCTTCTTTAATTCTTTTTTCCTCCAAGAATTAACCATATAAAATCAAAAGCTAGTAGTAAACATACGAGAAATTTAACACCTGTCTTAATTTATATAAACGAGGTAAATTAGTTATCTATAAAAAAACTATTCCATAATTTTTTTAAAAAACAATATTGTTGCACTTAGATTGTTATTGTATTTTATTATTGTTTTGAGGGAACCAGTAGTAGTAATTTGAGGAAAAAAAATAAATATGAAAAATAAAATAACTTGAAGTTTTATACTTTATAGCAAGTTAAATCCTCCATCTAATTAATCACTTCATTATCTAAGATACAGGGAAACAAAGTAATCATATCCGAGTATTGGCCAAAATACTAATAATTTTCGAACCTCATGGCATTCAATTCAATTCCACCGAAAAGGCCTACATAAATCCAGATCAACACGAAACTTGACCACTCTCTCAACACCACCGCACACACCATTGCATGGCTCCTATTATTACCACAATCCCTTATGCAGGCCGCAGCTAGTGGATCCAGAAACATGTGTAATTTTGGTTCTATCTCTCTGCAAAGAGATAACTAATTAATTGCCTGGCATGGACGGCTTCATTTTTCTCTCTCTTAGCCAAGTCTTGTTGATGCTTCACTCACAAGTTTTGACAGTCTAATGACATAAAAGCTCTTCTACAACTAGAAAGTTGCAACTTCGATCATGCTTTTACAATGTCAAGTTATTAGTGCCTGATGATCTAATTTTCTTTTTAAAAAAAAAAAAAACAAGAAGAAGCTGGCATGTAAAATTTAGTGATGCATGGTACAAGATGGAATTTTCAAGCCCGTCTAGGATAACGAACGCTGAGCAATCTGATATCATCAATCACTGGCCCGCACAAAGAACCAGAGTTATCATTCTTCATGGTGTAAAACGAACTGAAGAACATGATACGCGTACGTGGCGACACTGCTTTGAATCGGAGCTTCCCTCGAACGAATCCTCCTTTGCCTTTAGATTCATACGGCACCTTCACTGTGTCTCTGCCTGCGAATGCCTCTACCACCATTGATCCTTCGCACTTGTTACTGGCGTCACCCACGGCGAACGTCAGGTCGTACACCTTTCCGACGATGGTTCGGACCACTTGTGCGATGGCGCTTTCTCTTCCGGCCACGATTTCGATGGCTCTTTTTCCTTCCGGCACCGAGAAGTGGTCGGAATCGATGTATTTTACGGCTTTGAGAGATTCGACGATCCATCCTGGTAAAGGACTGTGAGCGTCCTCGATGTGAGGCGGAATTAGAACTCCCCATGTTGTATTGGGCAAGATCAAGGGGCCCTCCTCAAAGTTCCCGTTTTTCAACAGATTCGCTGCACTCCAATGCAAAACAGACCACTTAGACGACGTCGTTTTGAGGGCATGCATTAAATCTCACGTGTATTAAAATTTGCATCTGTCCACTTGTATTATGTATGATTAATACACCTTTTTAGTAGTAACCTAATTAACATAGATTTAAAATATTAGTTAAATTACTTAATGTGATATAAAATACCATAAGTTTTTTTAATTCCTTCCTTCCTTCTTTACTAGCTATTTGATTACTGGTGGAAAATATCAAATATGTTAATTTGGGAAAACACTGATAAATATGTGAAATAAGTCTTACATATATGACTAATATTAAACTTTTAATTAGGTTCTACGTTAAGGATTAGAGGAAATTTTTCATTTTGTTTGTTTGGACTTATATCAATTTATTTAAGTTGGTGAATTTGTAGTTAGTTATAATTGCATCCAAATTTGTGTTAATTTATCAACAGTCTATATGATGGACTTTTTGAGTTCACTGCTCGCACAATTTATGAACCTATGACTTGACTTGTTAATTAAAGTCTCAACTAGAAGAAAAGTATATTTACCCAACTCAACCCTTAAATTCGGTAAGTTAACTTATAAGCCACCTCAACACATATATTTTAATTAAGGTTTATTAATTTATTATCTTGTCTGTTATTCTTTTGCCAGCTTTTTTGGACATGCATCAAAGGTGTGCATGTGTGTCATGTGTCAAACAGTGTGTCCTCACATGTTTGAATTTACTATGTATGCCTTGATCTAAATGTCATCGGATTTTCTAGGTCACAGATATTATATCTTTATATTTCTAATTTTGTTTCCCCTCTAGCATATACTTGGAGGGAAAAAAACGTAATTGCCAAAGAAAGATCAGATATACCTGAGGTTCTCCTTGGAAGGTAAAGAAGCTTCAAAGCAACGGAATCAATAAGCGGGCCACAAGCCGGGTCCTCCTCGACTCCCGGGTTGTGGATCACGATTTCCAGTTCCGGATAGTCCGCTCGGAACCCGCACGAGAAAGACTCGCACCCGTTGCTACCGTACATAGTCTGAATCGGAATCACTCCCCAGTCCGCCTTCTCTGTCGTTGGCACCACCGAGATGTTGAGCTTCTCCTCCTGCGCGCACGTCCTTGACGCGCTGAACGTTAGCGAGTAGAAGCCACCCTTCACCAGCTTCACTTTCTGTTTGATATAAGCTTCGTTGCCGAGCCTGACGGCGTGGGATCCCTCCGGCACCACCAGCACCATGTCGCCTTGCTTCTGGCCGGATTTGATGTACTCGACGAAACCCTGCGTCGTCCAGTTGGGGATTGCATCGTTGCCCACTACCACCGACCCTTTCAGTTGCGATGGCCTTGGGCCTTTCTCGAAGTTACCATTCGGCAATAAACCTGCAATATTTTTTCGTTTGTTAGAATATATGCTCTTAACAAATTAGATAAAAATATGATATTGATACTCTGCTGATAAATGCAGAGAAAATAAATAAAATATACCGGGTGAGTTTGCTATTTTTTAAAAGATTTTAAAAAAAATAAACCCCTTATTTTAAACTGTATTTCCGCGGCTTCTATTTTGTTATCAAATAGTTTAATTTTTTTTAATATCATCAATGATGGAATGTAAAATGTGGTTGAAATTATTCATTTTTCAGATATTGAATTTGGAAAAAAATGAGCGCTGAGTTATATAAATGGTATAATTTGTTTTTTATTGTTTACATGTAATAAGCTAGCTAGAAAGAAGGAGAGTATAATTTCTTCTCCTGTTGGTCATATATGGGCACGTGTCTTTTGCTTGCTCTATATTTGATTTTTGCAAAGTGTTTAATTATTGAAAGTTTTATTAGGAAAAGCTAATCTAACGGAAGCAGAAAAGGTTTCAGAGAAGAATAAAGATAACATTCCAAAGATAACTTAGAAGCCCCGAAACAGCCAGTCAAACAATATTGAAAATATCGCAAATTAAATTAATAAGGGAGGGGATCTTTGGGAACTCATAAAATAATATCTAAAAAAGTTAAAAATATTATAATGATAATAATATGCATAAATATGGGTAAAGATATAAGGAACGTGCAGACGTTGCAGGGCGCACATGGATAAGTCACATGCAAGTAAGTAAAAAGAAGCGTATTGTTGACGTCTTTCGAGAAGCTTGCATCATGCCATGTCATTTGAACTATTATCTCTAATTCTTAATATAATAATTAATTAAAAATTTATTTTATTCTAAATATAAGATATCAATTCATTTTGTATCTCATTTATTTTCTCAAAATACTCCTATTACTTGTAAATGGTTCCTACTAATTCATAATTTTGATTATTCAATACATATGATGGAAGAGATAGTTTAGAAAGATCAACACACAATTATAATAAATAACCAACTTAACTATTTTTTTTAATATTATCAAATTAGTTATCTAACTACTCTTCCAGTCCTTAATATAAGACCCAGTTATTGAGTTGATTTTGATCCTAAATATAAGACTTATTTCTCATATTTATTAATTTCTTTAAATTATCCCTATGGATATTCCGTCAACCATAATCAAGTAGAAGAGGAAGATGGGATATTAAGAAAGATGATTATGGTATTTTAAGAAAAACGTGTCATATTTCTTATAATTAACTAACTTACCTAACTTCCTTAATCTAATTAAATTAATTAAATAAGTCTTATATTAAGGACCGGAAGAGTATTATATTAAAAAGCAGAGATAGCATACTATTGCTATAAACAGCATGTGTAATATTGGAATGCGAATCATCATTCTCCATGGAAGAATTAATTGAGTAGCAGTTATAATTAAACAAACACCTGTTATATGATCAGTGCCGCGTAGGATAAGTAATTATATATACTAATTGACTTACGTCATAATTAGATGGAAATATGAGATTTTAAAGTGCTTTTTTCTTACACAAATATGTTCGTGACATGAGATGATCCACCTCTCGCATCAGAATTGTCAATGACCTTGTAGTTTAAAAGGCGTGTAATAAAGTTAAATTCTCAGTGCGTGTTCCTCTAATTCAACAAGATAATTATAGGAGATGAGAAAATTTAAAATTTCGCTTGATTAACATTGGGAGCCAATCAGGTAATTAAGAGTTTATAATAAGAAATAAATCTCACATCAGATGAAACTGGGCTAAATATATAGGTGAATATTTTTGGTGAAAAAACCTATATATAAGTTGATTGATGCTGGAATTTATTAAGTTACAGTACAGTTTCGTATTATGAGGGAGTCGAATATTTCTGGGGGATCATACGATATAGTTGAAAGCGCAGATACAAGTGGTGATTATATTCATAACCAGACACTTACAACTATGTATGATTCGGAAAGAGAGAGATGCGAAGAGCTTACCGTCAGAGAGAGACAAAACGGCGTCGTAGCTTGCTGAGAAGAATAATACTAACAACAATGCTTGGAGCTTCTGCATTTTAGAGAGGGGGGTGGGGGGGAGGGAAGCGAAGTGGGAGAGGTCGCGATCCAAGAAGGGGAGAGAGGAGGGGCTTTTATTGGAAAAGACTGGAACAGTTGCCCCTGACTTTAGGGGAATATTACATGAATGCCACTGCAAATATCTTCCCGTACAAATGGAAAAACACATAGTAATAATAATATAGTGGTGATTATAATGATAGGGCGGGGGTCACAAGTGTCACAGACTCGTAGCAGGGCCAAAATTTATATTTTATTTGCAGTATTTTGGTGAGTAACGAGATTGACACTAACCTTTGTCCTTCCTCCATTCTTACAAAATATTCCATCCAATTCAGAATACAAGTTAAATTTTATGGAGCGACTTACTTTTTTTTTTATAAGATATTATTTATTTTTGTCTAAATATTTAATGATTTTTTTAATTTTACTCTCATATATTTTCTATTCTTCTTTAATTCATTTATTGCCTTTTACTCATTCTCTTCATTAATAAGAGCATATTTTTTAAAAAATATATGTTTTATATATTTATTGTTTTAAACTAATGTTAACTAATTTCTTGATAAGCATAAATAGATAAAATTTATCTTACATTTTAAACTGGAATGATTACTCTCCCCTGTTCCTATTAAAACAAAGATAGAAGATATTTTTTAACCTTAAAGTACTAAGAAAATTTTTTTTATACAGATGTACAATTTTACCCTTTACTTATTATTGTATTGATTTTGTTTACATAAGGTATAATGTATATTAAATAGAAATAAAGTTCGAAAGCTATTGAATTTTAAATGAGAGTTAATAAAGTTTAAAATTTTTCTTAGTATGTGCGAAATATGATGAAAGTGACTTATAAATAATGTTAAAAGAGTACAAACTAAATATTAGTTGGCCATAACTTAAAGTGATCCCATTGTAGGAGGGGGTGAAACATGAAATTTTAGAGCTAACATTGTAAAAAAGACAATATTCATGTGAAGTTGTTTATATTTATCATGTCAAGTTCTCCAACTATATATGATCATGTATCTTATTTTTAATATATTAATATTTAACAATATTTGGTTATAAGTTCACATAAAATAAAAATGCGCCATGTATAATTAGAAAACTTAACAAAAACATAATAAATATAATGCACGCGCATAAAAAAAGGGGAGAGTTGTGAGTTTGCTTGAAAATTGAGGCAGCGATTTGGAAGCATATAGACAATCCATTCAAAGCCACATGTTGTCTCAAATCCCCAAGTATCTTCCATTGTCGCTTTCTGGCCTCCTCTATTATTAATGCCTCCTCCTTTTATTCATAACAAATAAATAACTCAATCACACCGATTAAATTATTCCATTTTAATTGATACAATGCAATTTAGTAATTTATACTTGATATTTAATTTTCCTCAAAATACTCATACATTTCTCATTATAGCCGTGTATTAATTACACTAATTTAATTAGTGACTGTTAAACAAAAATTTTTAATTAAGAGTGTAGTTAATGATTTCAAAAAGTGATTCATTTACACGTATGCAAGGAGTATTATATGTAATCTTCTTCGGTATTTATAGTCAAACTTCTTTGTAGTTTCACGGTGTTTTATATATACACGTATGTGTGTGTGTGGTTTTCTGCGCTTGATGCCATGTTCCTCTTGATCCAGCTAGAGAGACAAAGATCACTTATTCGGTGCAGGTTATATCTGTGTTATATCAAACTAATAAACTATATTTTAAGTAAACTCATCATGTGTCTTCGGGTCTTGCTGTTGCATGAAGTTTAATGACCAGGCTATTCCTGTTTTAATAATTCTATATTTTATATAGATTATAATTTATATTAATGTTGATTTATTATTTGAAAATTCACTATTTGAGTTAATATTTTCAAACTCGAATCAACTCGTCAATTTTTTGAGGTGTGAAACCTTGATCATTACCATAACATTTGAAATAACTACTAACTAACAAGGAAAAATTATGTTTAAAAAAAAACAATTACGTTATTGGACTACGTACGCAGATAATCTTAAGCTGGGGATCCATCCATAACATAGTATCTAGAGAAAAATTGCAAACAAATTAAAAATCATATATAACCAATCTTTTTTGTGCTGAGGGGGAAAAAAAGAAAAGGGATAGTTTTATTATTTTATATCACTATTGGAGCCTTAATTAGAAAATAAAATTAAAATGTAATATAAAATAAATTTTTGTACACTAACTTCTCGGCTTTTTGGGTCATTTGTTTTTTAGATGACATGATTGATCTCGTTCAACTATGCATGTTTCCAATATCTATTTATTGACAAAATTTGATTTCTTTGAATAAGAAAGGATGGACCAGAATTGACCGACCGCCTATGACCGAAACATGGGAGAAAATGCTGGAAAAGAATCAAATATGTTTAGGAACAGAGAAAAGGGTGGTGGAGGAGAACGTGGATTAGAATCAAAGGGTGTGAGAGAGCATGATTAGTGTTACTTACATGTTTTATATTAAACAAATGTAATGGGAACCATCAGATCTTATCCCAACAAGCCCCATGTGCTCTCTAAAGGAATTTCCAGAAAGTCTGCCTTAATGAATTCAATTAACTCCCAACCATATTACAACATGATCGTTCACTAGCTGGGTGCTTTTGTTTTGTGTTGGGCAATTTCCATTTTTTAATGTTTTAAAGTTTTAAGAAAATATATATCACTCAGGAGAGGTTCTAAATAATTGGATTTTCATGTGCCAATGAGAGGCAACCAACCATTGGCAAGCTTAGCTTTTCATGTTCACAAATGATTCTACTCATTTGCTTCATATTTGATGCGATTAATATCATGCATTGGAAGCAATTCTTAATCATTCAATGAGTATGCTCCCTTATTTGTATGAAATTTAATAAATGAGTTACATTCTCTGATTCTAATATAGGAGTTAATTAATTATGGGATTTATTTTAATATTAGATACAATATTTTAATTCACTTTTGCCTTCTAAATGTATAATTTTTCCCGTAAAATATTCATATTGATTGTACATATTAAGAGAATTTTTGTTATAAAAAAAAAAAGCAGTTCCAAGACAAATGATTGGTACTTAGAAAAATCAATACACATATTTCATAAACAACTAACTTATCTGATTTTTGCTTAATCTCTGCAAGTTAATTATTTAACTCTTATATATCAGGGACTAGAGGGAGTACTATTTATACAATATGAAGAACATAATTTTTTTTACAAATTTTATATTATGTGGTGATTATACAGAATAAATTTTGATTCTATTTATTTATTGATATTGTAAGCAGGTGGTTGAACCGTTGGAGTTCAATTTACAAGGTCTATGTACTAATTAAGTAGACTTAATTAAAAGGTTTAACATTTGTCATTCATTCTACAGAGATTTTTTTTTTTTGCCGTCCATACAATAGAGAAATTAGTCTTTACTCTCCACAATGAGTATTCAAAGTCTTATAAAAATACTACCTCCGAACCTATATATAAACTTCAAATAACTAATTTACGGATAATGAATAATTAGTTAAAATTAGTTAAAAATAATAAATATATCAGAAATATAATCTTATTTTCAAATATGCCTTTACAATAAATGAGAAAAAAGATGACAGAGAATGCGTGGAAAAATATAATAAAAAAATAATTAAGGGCAATATTAAAAAAAATGCATTAAATGTTAAGACAAATCCAAATTAAAACTTCAGTCCAAAAAAAAAAACTCAAATTGAAACTTATAAAATGGACTATATTCCTTTTCAAATTTAAAGCTTATAAATAAGACCTGATGGAGTGCTATTAATGCCCTCTGCTTATGCTAATTATTACTTGAAAATAATAAGGTGAAATTGATCCCTTAGCTTAGAAAGACAAAAAGAAAAAAGAAAAAGATGTTACACGCCCTGAAAAATTATCAAATAATATTACACATGCGCCAACAGTTGTTTTATTGGAAGGGATTTTGGCTGCTCGTCTATAAGGTCTAATTTCGTGTAAATGCGGAAAATGTCTTGAAAGTCGTTACCCCCGTAAGATCCATGGGCCACGTAGTTCAAATGTTGGGCTCCTTCTCGGCCCAAAATAACAAAACGAGCCTTATCTGACATTTCATACCTATAATCATCTTTCCATAGTTTGGCATCTTGGCACACAAATCTCCTTTGAGGGCAAAAAAAGAAGAGTGCAAAAGAAAATGATTCTGCTTTGCCCTTCTACTGAGTTATTTTTATTTTGTTGGGTTAAAGAGTAAATTTACCCATAAAGTATTTTTCCATACACATGTGATATTATAAAGTTTCTTTGAATGTAATAGTGCGCATAAGTTTTTTCAAATAAAGTAAAAATGTCATATCTATTACTTATACCTAACGTTCGTTACTTTAGTGTGATGAACTTATTTAGCATCCAGGCATCATCAAGTAACAGACATTAACTACATTTAACGAACATGGCATTTTTTTTTCTATTTGGAAACATTTACTTGTACTATTGCAGCCAAGAAAACTTATGGTATCAGATATTCATAGAGGAATGTCTCATGGTCATATTTGCACCTTAATCCCCCTTTCTTTAATTTACCGAACTTTGTAGTTTTGGTAAAGATACATCAAACCTACGTAACATTAACATAAAACATAAAATTTACATAGAGAGCAGCACTGTTTACGAGGTGTGAACAATACTTCTCAAGCAAAACCGCAGCCAAACATGAGCAAGTCATCCTCTTGTCTGAATTATCATGACATCCCAAAACTGACTGTATATAACATCAAAACTCGACTATTTTACAGTGCATCGGAACCTGAGTTCCTTCCACCCATAGCTGAGTCATGTCACCATTATTAACAAAAGTGCACAAGCTTTATTTTTCCCCCAAAGATCTTTGCATTAATCTAGGAATCCTATTCGCTCTGGATTTCATCAGGGCACACTTGCAACGCCTTCTCATCACATACAAAAGTAAAAGAAAAGTAAAAGAACAATATGTATGATGTCAGTTTTCTTGTAAGAAATTAAGTGACAGAAATGTATTAATTATAAAATTGTGTGATATAATACCTGTGGATATGCATGTATCTGATCCTCTGATCTGAAGCTAAATGTTTTGACGACCTTCAACTCTCCTCTACCAGTTGTGGCCTCGTCTAATATCTCACCATCACCTATTTCCCTTGATCCCCTACTTGCTGAATCCGCATCCTTAATCAGGAAAAATAATACAGGTTAATTGATTTATACCCATTGGATCCTCACATTTTATTACATGGAGGAGATGTTATGTTATTACAACCACAAGTCTAAAAGTAGAGTCTGTTATGACCCTAAGTCCAAAGGAAAAGCACATTTCAATACACTGGCGTGTTGGCTAGGAAAGCACTTCAAAAGGAGAACCTATCCCCAAAAACTAACCTATTGGGCGGATAAACCTTAAACTTATAGCACTTGTGAGGAAACCAGTAAGAGAAACAGGTTCGATACCTGGGAAGAAGAGAGACGGAAGGAGAGTCTTGGGGTAGCAGCGATTTCTTCATATTCAGCAGCATCAAGTTCCTTTAAATGCTTAGGGCTGAACAGCTTGGGTAGCAGATACTGCCTTATTATGATCAACACAAAGAAAGGCAAAGGAAACAAGATTCCTGCCATGGGAATCCATGTCACTCCAAAGACAACCAACAAATATACAAATTGGAACAGTGTGAAGAACAATATTGCTCTCATTGGTACTGTCTCTACAAACGAAGCATGGTCCCCTTCAAACACCCTATACATCATTTCGAACAAACCAAACTCATTATTAGTTACTCATAATAATATGATTAGTTAATTCTGGTTTCAAACCTTGGAAATTACATAATTATATATACCTGTATCGTCTATTGGGAGATATGAAGATAAATATTATTCTTTCCCAGAACTGATTTCCGGGAAGACTATCAATGGCCATGTAAGCAAAATAACCCCACAGAACTGAAGTGGGTATCTTCTTGATCACAGGCATGGCAAACACAGATCCTCCTACAAGCAATGCTTGCACCAGATTGCTCACCCTTTGCTCGTTCACTCTTATGGGCAGATGTTTGTCAATGTGTTTGGCAGGGTCAAATGTTTCTTTCTCTTCTTCTTTTAGCACAGCATCTTTCAGGTCCTCTAATTCTTTCACCACTGTATTCTGCAAAATATACATACAAAAGCTTCTTTACTAGTTAGCATGGGTTTAATGGGATTATTGGTTAATTATCTAGGTGACTTACAATTGGGCTTTTGTCTATTTCTACAAACACTTGTTGCATGTTTCCATAGATCTCAGAACTGCTTGCTTTGTGCCTCATGCTTTCTTTCACACTTTGCATCATCTTCCTTCGAATCAACTGCAACTCCATATTTAGCCAAAGTGCTTATATATATATATATATATATAGAGTATCAGCGTTAACGTTAATTGAACGTTCATTCACCTGTTTCTTGAGAACAGCAAGGCTTTTGGTGTGCATGGGCGATTGAGGAAGAACTCCATTGGAAGGTGGCAAACCAAGCAACCCACAAAGCAAAGTCTGAAAATTGCTTCACGAGGTCAATGATCGGAGAGCTTCATGACCAAAACACAAGTGATCTTTCATGTAAGAGAGAGATATATAATGATATATATACCATGAATCCTAGAAGCAACACGTCATAATGATAAGCAGAAGGCTTCTTGAGATTGAATTCCTTCTGTTGTGCCATTTGAGAAGCAACGCTATGATCGAAGAAGTAAAGACCCGCAATCATCAATGCAGGGATAATAGCACCAAAAATATATGCAGGTGGAACCTTCCCCATGTCCTGCATATTAATTGAATATTATATCAATATACATTTAAAATATCATCTTTTCTTTTAAGGGCAATATATATATGTTACTTTGATTACTGTCCAATGGTGTAAAGAAGAAGATTCCCAAGCAAGAGGGGCAAAGAGCCTTCTAGGGACTCCAGAGGGAAGTTTGCTTGGTACTGTGAAAGACAAAGCTGTCCACACTACCACCATTAAAGGAACCCCATAGTCTGCCAAGAAACTTCTTAACTTTCCTGTACAAATTACGCAGACCATGTTAGCTTCAGATATAGGTCATCAATTAAGGTCTTAATCAGTGATGCAATTTATTATACTTATTCCTTGACGGCACATATAAAAGACACGTCATAGGCATTGTGGCAATAAATGAAATAGTCAAATAAGATAAGTGAGCATACTTCATAGTCTTTGAGATATAGCATATATTTTCTCTTCTTATTACTTCTCTAGTCTTTAGTCTTTAATGTATGACTTAATTAGAAAATTGATATTGATTCTATATATAAGACCCACATCATATGTCAATTGATATTTCCTCAACAATAGTCAAGTAGGGAAGGAAAAGGAAATTAAAAAATATAATTAGAGTGTTATAGAAAAATATATCATATTAACTAATTTAACTAACATTCTTAATTTACTCAATTTAGTTAATTAGGTCTTATATTAAGTACCAGAGGTGTATATATGTTATTTCACCTACTGCAGTTGGACAATTGATTAGGCATCTCTTACTGGTAAATTAGCAGTTAGAATGTCATAATTCTTGCCTCTTGACTTACACACTCAAGCTAAGGCTTCCCGTAGTTTGAGTAATGCGAGACTTCTTTTTTTTTTTTCTTTCCAGACGCACAAAACTACAACAATTTCAACCACGTGGATTTGACACCATAAAACTAATTGCTTTGTTCAGGAGTAATTTGAAGTGATACATCTTGTTAGTTTAATATAAAAATGTTTGCAACTTCACAGTAACAATAATAACAAACCTTTAATTAAACTTCGAAAAATTCTAAGACGAACTGGCTAACTTAGTTAATGAGAGATAAAAATCACCCATACATATCCTTTTAGAAAATTGATATGATTATTCTTACCATGCAGCCCAAGCCAAGAAGAGTTGTGGCCCCAAATCATCTCTATCTTTAGCAAACTTGTATAAGTAAGTGTACATGATGATAGTGGGTTCTGCAACTCCCAGTATTAACAATGGCTGACCTCCCAGAATTGAGTGTATGATTCCACATATAGCAGTTGAAGCCAGTGCTTCTACTGAAGTCAAGCTTCCATCTTCAAACAAACAAATTAAGGATATTACAAAGATATTTCCATTTTATAAATCTAAGACATGCAAAAAAATCAAAAACTCAGAATAAATTAATAATTAAGCATATCATCCTCAAAGTTTAAAGGCCATAAAAGACGACACAGTTACATATGTAACACAACATGCATAATTCTTTGTCCACTCTTTACAGCTTTTCTTCACTTCTTTTATTGGATCTTCCATGCTAGAATATAATTAATCTTTTGTATACACAAGCAACACACACACACACACACCCACACAAGGCCGGCCGAGGAGGAAGAACCTGTGTCTCTATCGATCTGTTCTCCAAAGGCTATAACAGGAAGAGCAGAAGCAAAGAAAATATAGGTGGTCGGAGCCAATATCCTATCATCATCAGAACCAAAATAAATGAAGATTATTTGTACTATGAACAAGTTTGAACTGAGACATCTTGTGTATATATATCGTTCGATAAATATATATATATATATGTAGTAAGAAAAGTACCCGATTCCTGAACAGATACCAGAAATCCAATCTTCCTTGTAATACTTGCCTCTTCCTCGGATATCACTAACTACACCCTTGAAGGGCGTCTTGAAGTTCTCCATTGTTGTTGCTGAGAGAGAACGACAGAATGAAAGTTTAATAACTCAAAGGGTGGGCCCCTTAAAGATTATAATTTCTATAACGTAGGCACACAAAAAGAGACCAGAGTACGTACGTAGATGATGAATTATTAAATAATATATGGGGAAGAAATTAAACAATTGGAGGAGAGAGAAAATGGGAAGAAGAAGCAGTGAGTCGTTTCTTCTGCAGCAACTTCAATGCTTCATGTGGTCATTATATTTACACGGGGATCATCAGAACCAAAATAAATGAAGATTATTTGTACTATGAACAAGTTTGAACTGGACATCTTGTGTAGTATATATCGTTCGATATATATATATATATATGTGTAAGAAAAGTACCCCCGATTCCTGAACAGATACCAGAAATCCAATCTTCCTTGTAATACTGGTGCTCTTCCTCGGATATCACTACTACACCCTTGAAGGGCGTCTTGAAGTTCTCCATTGTTGTTGCTGAGAGAGAACGACAGAATGAAAGTTTAATAACTCAAAGGGTGGGCCCCTTAAAGATATAATTCTATAACGTAGGCACACAAAAGAGACCAGAGTACGTACGTAGATGATGAATTATTAAGAATATATGGGGAAGAAATTAAACAATTGGAGGAGAGAGAAAATGGGAAGAAGAAGCAGTGAGTCGTCTCTTCTGCAGCAACTTCAATGCTTCATGTGGTCATTATATTTACACGGGAATCAAACATATAAAATGATAATAGTACATCATTTAACTGTTGATCGATTGAAAAATGTTAAGAGGAACAGGCCAAAGAAAAGAAAAATATTAAGACGAAATGTCTTCTTGTGTGGGTGAACCTCAATGCATGCCTCAATACAATCGGTCATTTTATATGGATACAAACATATATAGATGTATTGGATCTCCACCCATTTTATTAAGTAAAAACGTTCAAATATTATTATTTTTAAAATAAAATTTGGATTCAGATCCCATACTCTAAAAAAAATGGATGGGCTAGCGTTTAGATGTAACAAATGATATAAATTGATAGTTGGCTAATAAAATATTCATGGATAAAAATAATAAGAGGAGTAAAATAATACAACGGTTTATTTATAATTATGTTGTGATCCGCTGGGTAAATATATTATAGTTGGACTGTTGGAGACATAAATTAATTGAGCTGTTATTATAATTGAAATATTTATTCATATATTACAAGATTAGGTATTGTGATAACCAATTAACCACTAATTTCATTAAATAATACATCGTAACACTTCAAACTGCTTAAAATAAACATTTTCTCAACTTATATAAGTACGTCAAATAAAAATGGAGTTGACATTTTGACGCAATATACTTCACTAAATTATACGATTAGGTTGCGATAACCACACATAAAAAAAAATCATACATAATTAAACTCCAATTAATTATACGTATATGCTGATATCATCATATGTGTCTAACATCACAAGAGTTGAATTATAATTGAATAAATCTCACTAAATTTGGGGTTAGGTAGAGTGAGGAGATAAGATAACCACCCATTTTGTGAAATGATACGTCACAAGAGTTTAAGTTATACAAAAAACGTATTCTGTATAAGTCCAAATGATGTAGGTTGCTGATTAGCAAAGCTGTGCTACACGTCTATAAAATCAAATAATTAAAATTTGCTTACATCTATGTTTTGAAAAATATACATGTGTGTCTGTGCATATATAAATTAAATTTTTGGGGAAGAGGTGACGGTTCAGTTGTTGTCAGAAGTGATAGGCTGATCGATTGGGTTATCTGCTTTTTTCCCCCTCTTTCTCATTTTCTTCTCCTAATCTCATACCTACTTTTAAATTTTTTTAAAATAGATTATTTAAGTTAAATATTTTATAACATTATTATAAATATAAAGATATAGAATTAAACTGTTAAAATTTTATATGCAAAGTTTCGGTACAGAAAAAAATTTAAAAAAACTCATTTATAAATGATATAATAATACAGTTTTAGTTTTAAAAATATTAATCTGAATTATTCATTTTTTTTCTAAAGATGGAGGATCTGCTTCCAATCAATAGCATGCATGTGTTTGTACGGGATTTTAGCCATCCCCATACTTTTCTTCTTAAAATTATAAGTAGCATTGAATTCATGATTTTTTTAGGTATAAAAAGCTTTCATGCTATTAGACTATAATATTATCAGTTTCTTCATACACAATCTAATCCGTTTATTTGGCTGTTTATTTTTGTAACAGTGTAAGATTGGTAATTCTGAAATTAAATTGCCTTTGTTATTCATTTAATTACAATAATAAAGAAATATTATGATCTTATTTTTTAAAAGGATTTGAGTATAGCAATAATCAATAAAAAAATCTCTGGCCATCAAATCAAATAATTGGATGAGATTGTGTATGAAAGAGAATTATCGATAGAGAGTATGGAGTAGATCCAAATTTGTTACATGGAGAGAAGCAGAAGATGACAAATGGGGTCATAATTTTGAGTTTGTTTCCTATGTTATTACTAAGGAATCGCAAACCAAATTTGCTTCCTATGGTTCCTCGAAACTTCTGTTTTGGAAGCTCTATGAACATGTGGACTCAATTAATTCGGGGCCACAATATTTATCAGCATATTATTTTATGCATGGATTCGTTGTGCCCGTGATATTCCAAGGATAAATTACTTAATAATAATATCTGTCAAGAAAAATTATCATTTAAAAAACAGACAATTTTCTAAGTATATTTTTGAATTAAATTTGTCTCAAATGTATTTTTATAGTTGTATATGACTAGTTCGATTTCTTTATTTGTCATACGTGTATATATATATGGAAAAAAAATAATCTTTTTGATTCTTATTATAATTTTAACTTAGTTGCAAAACTTTAAATGATGTAACTCAGTCCCTATCAAATATATATTTCATGAAACTTTGGGACTACTGTTTATGAATTGAATTACAGTACTAAAAGATTAACTTTCTAAATATATACTCATATATAATTGTGTCCAAAATAATACTCGTAGTTAATTTCATTCACTCTCTGTAATTAAAATTAACAAAGGGAAATTCCAATGGATGCATCATATGCTAAGAAATATATATTATGTATATTCTGGTTAAAAGTGGGATACATTAAACAGTGCCACATTTGGCTTACTGATGTAATTATTTATTTTCATGTTGATGTGTTTTCCCTTATATATTTTGGATGTTATGCTCTTACAGAGATGTAAATCTTATATCACCAAATAAAAAAAGGTAATATCTTATTTAATAGGAGTTGGGTCAAACAAGTGAAATGGGGGGATTCGAGGAGGACGAGGATTCAATCATCCCACTTGATGGGTGAATAAGAATATTTAAAATTAATTTCTGAATCACTGAAAAACCGGATTCCCACGGCACATCTCATGCTATGTTTCAAGATCCGCAGGTAGCGTCTCTTGTCGGCTACACTAAACGGCATTGACATTCTAATAAATTAATAATGACACAACAGACCCATTATTAGGGGCACCGCCTCTTCACCAACCCCACGCAAACAGTCTTTATGCGCGTGTGTGTGAAACATGGAAATACCCTGTAATTTTTGTTGGCGTATTATTTACTCTTCCGATCTTTAATATAAGACCTATTTAACTAATTTGATCAGATTAAAAAATTTAGGTAAATTAGTTAATTATAAGAAATGTAACACATTTTTTCTAAAACATCATAATCAACTTTCTTAATATCCCATCTCCCTCTTTTTCTTGATTATGGTTGAGAGAGTATCTATAGGAGTAGTTTAGAAAAAATTTATAAATATGATAAATGAGTCTTATATTTAGGATCAAAACTAACTCAACAATTGAGTTTTATATTAAGGACTGAAAAAATACTATTTAGGGTTTGTTTGGTTGGAGGGGAGGGGAGGGAAAATGAGCCCCTCCCCTTATTTGGTTAAAAATTTTGGAGGGGAGGGGAGCTAAAATGTCCCTTCCCCTCCCCTCCCTCCCCTCCCTCTCCCCATTTTGGCTCCCCTCCAAATTGGGAGTTTTTGGAGGGGAGCCAAATTTTTAGACCATTATGTCCTTATAATTTTTTTAATATTCCACTTCTCTACCCATAAAATATATTATTAATATTTATTTCAAATAAAAAATATATTATCCTAAGTACAAAAATAAAAAATATATACATTATTATAATTAAAAATATATTATAAAAAATTATTTAAAAAATAAAAAATTATTTAAATAAAAAATTATAATATTATAAAATTAATTTTTTTATAAATATATTATTTATTAAATATATTTTAAAGATGGAAAAAAAGATAGCGTAAAGAGAATAAAATTTCATTTTTCTTAGAACATATAAAATTGTTAATTTGATTATTTTAAATATATTATTATATTAATAAGAATAAAAAATTACTGTATCAATTTTTTAATACACATATTAACATGATAGGACTGAATTTTTATTAAATTATATGATTTAAATTAAGATGTAAATTAATTTATATAATATATCAATAAAAACATAAATTAATATGTAAGGGTAAAATGATAAATTGATTATTACTATCCCTCCCCTCCCCTCCTTGAACTAAACAAGGGATCATTAAATATCCTCCCCTCCCCTCCTTTTTAATCAAACCAAACAAGGTGAGGATGAAATTTCCCCTTCCCTCCCCTACCCCTCCCTCCCCTCCCCTCCCCTCAAACCAAACAGGCCCTTAGGGTTGAAGCGTGTTCTCATGAAATATTTTGCCAGACACGTCCAATATTTTAAAGTATTTTATTATTCACTTAGTATTATAAAATATTTTTTCAAATACGTTTAATACTCTGAAGTATTTTGTGATGTGTCTAGTACCTTAAAGTATTTTTTCATATGTATTTAGCATCCTAAAAAATACTGAAAAAATAGTTTATCATACTTAATATAAATTCATTCAATGCACATTTTGAGAGGTTAATGATGAGATTAAAACTGTTTATGAAATCATACTTTAAAAGCACAATTGCTTTGGAAAAAAATTAATACTTTAAGAGGATACTGGATGCACCTGAAAAAATACTTTAGAGTGATGAATGCATTACAAAATATAATTTTAAGACGCTGAACGCACCTGACTAAATACTTTGAGGTGTTGGATACATCTTTATCCTATAATTTATGTGTTCATGTTAATTTAATAAATCTATAACACAACCTATTAGTATATAATGCATAATATTACCTCCGGTCTTAATTATAAGATTTTATTTATAATCTATAAACCAGATCTTATCATTAAAATCGGAAATAGTATTATAGTGCAATGTTTTGGATGTTATGCTCTTGCAGAGTTGTAAATCTTATACGAGTGTATCACAAGAAATAAAAAGGTAATATTCTTATTTAATAGGAGTTGAGGTCAAACAAGTGAAATGGGGGGATTCGAGGAGGACGAGGATTCAATCATCCCATTTGATGGGTGAATGTCAATATTTATAATTAATTTTTAAAATTACTAAAAAATCGGATTCCACGGCACATCGCATGCTATATTTCAAGATCCGCGGGGAGCGTCTCTTGTCGGCTACACTAAACGGCATTGACATTTTAACTTTATTTATTTATTTATTGATATGCTCCATCTAATAAATTAATAATGACACAAAAGGCCCACTGTTTGGTGCCCCCTGTCTTCCACCAACCCCACGTCAACAGTCTGCACTATATACATATATGTGCGCGCGCGCGTTTGTGTGTTACAGAAATACCCTGTAATTTTTGTTGGCATATAATTTACGGTTGAAGTGCATTCACCACCTGCAATATTATGTTAGATGTATCCAGTATTTCAAATATTTTATAGTTCATTCAGCACTTTGAAGTACTTTATTAGGTATGTCCAGTGCTTTGAAGTATTTTATAATGCATCTAGTACTCTTAAATACTCTTCTGGTCCTTAATATAGGATCCAATTGTTGAGTTAATTTTGTTTCTAAATATAAGACCCATATTTATTAATTTTTTCTAAATTACCTCTATGGGTATTCCCTCAACCATAATCAAGTAAAAGAGGGAGATGGGGTATTAAGAAAGATGATTATGGTATTTTAAGAAAAATGTGTCACTTTTTTTTTATAATTAACTAACTTACCTAACTTTTTTAATCTAACCAAATTAGTTAAATGAGTCTTATATTAAGAATCGGAGGAATATTTTTTTAGGCGCATCTAGCACCCTAAAAAATACTAAAAAATATTTTATGATACTTAATATACATTCATTTAACAGACATTTTGAGGAGTTAATGATGAAATAAAACTGTTTATGAAATAATATTTTAAAAGCACAACTACTTCTGAAAAAATTAATACTCTAAGAGTAAAATTATATCACAAAATATTTTAAGGCGTTGAATGCACCTAAAAGAATACTTCAGGATGATGAACGCACTACAAAATATTTTAAAACGCTAGATACATATGACTAAATACTTCAGGTTTACCTTATAATTCATGTGTTCATGTTAATTTAATAAACTACGACACAACCTATTAGTGCAAAATGGATAATTTTATGGCACAAAATAACGAATACACGATTCGACTTTTAGAAACGTCATACATGGACTTTCTGAGGTGAAAAAAAAAATTACACAAACGACTTTTCACTTTTAAAAATTTTCTAGAAGGGACTTTTGGTTTCCTAAATACTTAATACTCCGGCAGTCCTTAATATGGGATTTCATTAGAAAATTGATATTGGTCATATATGTAAGATCTATTTCAGATGTTTATCAATTTTTTGCAAATTAATCCTATTAATATTCCCCAATAATAATTAAGTAGGAGGAGGATTGAGAAGGATGTTTAGGATGTTTTAAAAAAATTATCATGTTAACTAATTTAACTAACATCATTAATCTACTTAAATTAGTTAATTAAGAGGGTGTTTGAATGTAAACCAAACCATGGTTTCAAAAGTGCTTTTACAGTTTACGAAATAAATATGTAGAGGAGTTTATCTCGTTTTGCGGAAAAGTGCTTCTCAGAAACACTTTTAAGCATTCCCAAACCCCCCCAGTCTTAAATATATTAAGAACTGGAGGACTATATATACACACATATACACATCTCCTCGTTCCTTTTAATAACTTTGAGCAAAACCTCCGAGAATGCCTAATGCAATCATACATAAATACTTCTTCGGTTTTTAATGTAAAATCTAATTAACTAATTTAAGTAGATTAGAAATATTAATTAAATTAGTTAATATGATATATTTTTTCTAATACACTCTAAGCTTTTTTGATAATTTTCTCCCTACCTCTTTTACTTGATTATTATTAGAAAATACCAATAGGATTCTTCACCCAAAAAAAAATCAATAAGATTAATTTAGAAAAAAATTAATAAACATGTGAGATAGGTCTTACACATAGAACTAATAATTATTTTTTAATTATGTTATACATTAAGGACTGGAGGACTATTACACACATACATTAGGCATAATATCAACAAAATATTATATGAGGTCACAAACTTGAGCCTGATGTTGATATACTACTTTTCATCCTTAATATAAGAATTAGTTTGATATTCAATTTGGTTATAACTGTAAGATCCTGATCTACTTTATCTTTCATTTATTCATTTTTTCTAAGATAGTTCTTGTAATAATTGCACATATTAAATGTTTTATCATACACATGATGAGTAAGGATATTTAAAATAAGATAACATATATTTATTATAAATACTTAATTTATTTAATATACTCAAATTAGTTAACTAACTTTATATTAAAGATTAGAGGTAGTATTTGTTTGTGTTCAAATAGTATATAAAATTAAAAACTAAAATACATTACCTTCACATTAGAAAACAATATTTTATTTTAAAATGATTTTCGTTTAGTTTTGTTTGTGTGTGTGTGAGAGAGAGAAAATTAACACAAGCCGCTCATCTATTTTAACATCGAACACAATATTTTAGTGCGATACAAAATTAATGCAAAACACAAAACTTAAGCAGGGAGATGCATGTTCCACGCGCGCACACACATTTTCACAAATCATAAGCCTCGCATCAAATCAAATTTATTTGTACAATGCGGTGTCCTTCCATCACTGTCCTTTCTGTTCATTTTCTGAAGAAGAAAGCAAAGTTGTCACCATCATTATATATAACATCTTCATAACTTTTCTTTACAAATCTACGAATCCGTTTCCCTTCCAATTTCATCAGGGTACACTTGCAACGCCTTTGCAAACAAAATGAAAACAATTACACAGGTCAGTTATAATTGTTTCATGAGAAATTAATTAAGGAAAATAAATATTAAAAGGAAAAAAACTTAGGTAGTCAAGTTTCTTAGAACCATTACATCCATTGTTCCAATCAGATTTTATCACTTGTCTTATTTTTCTGCATCAGCTTGGGATAAAATTAATGCTTATGAGAATGTGTGTGTGGTGTTTATAAAAATTATTGCATACACACATAGTGACAGAATTCAATTGAAACAAGAGATGTAATAGTTGTAAGGAATTTGACCAAAGTTTTGCGGATATTAAAATTGTGTGTAATATATACCTGTGCATGTGCATGTCGTCTTTCCTCTAATCTGAAGCTCACAGTTTTGTGCTTTACCTCTCCTCTACCAGTGGTGGCCTCGTCTAATATCTCATCATCACCCATTTCCCTTGATCCATTGCTTGCAAATTCCATTTCCTTCATCATAACAACCGCCCACAAAAGAAAATCACAATTTTTAAATTTATATAAGAAAATACTTCTCAATTCACCAAAAAAAAATTGACAAACAAGGTCTATTTAATAAATCATAGCGGTTTTTTTGTAATTGTTACTAATAATTTTATAGTGGGAAAGTTTGAGTTTTTAATATCAGCCTAATTAGACTTCACCTTACTTTTATCACTTGAACTTGAACTAGTCTCATATGGCAAAATTTAATGTAATTTTATAAGTTGATGAAATGCATGCTCAGCATATTAAGAGAAAATTATTAAAAATAATCCAGATAAACAGTGCAATTGATGAATAAGGGAAAAGACTAGAGAAGCATACGAAATCATGAGTGGAGTTAGTTACCCGGGAAGAGGGATGACGGAAGGAAAGGCCTGGTGTGCCAACAATTTCTTCATATTCAGCGGAATCGAGTTCCTTCAAATGGCGAGAATTGAACAGTTTTGGCAGTATAAACTGTCTTATTGGGATCATCAAGAAGAAGGGCAAAGGAAACAAGATTCCTGCTATGGGAATCCAAGTCACTCCAAAACAAACCAGCAGATAGACAAATTGGAACAGAGTGAAGTGTATTATGGCTCTGACTGGTACTGTCTCTAAAAAGGAAGCATGGTCCCCTTTCAACACTCTATATATCATCATTTCAACAACACAAAATGATCAGTCCGACAACGATTATCATCAATAATGATGTAAATTAGAACTGATTCATTATAGTTTCATCAGTTAAATTTTGGACTTACCTGTAGCGTCTGTTAGGGGCTGCAAAGATAAATACTATTCTTTCCCAGAACTGATTTCCAGGAAGACTATCAATAGCCATGTAAGCAAAGTACCCCCAAAGAACTGAAGTGGGTATCTTCTTGATCACAGGCATGGCAAACACAGATCCTCCTACAAGTATTGCTTGCAACAGATTGCTCACTCTTTGCTCGTTCACTCTGATGGGAAGATGTTCATCGATGTGTTTCTCAGGGTCAAATGGATCATTTTTCTCTTCTCCTTTCAGGACTGCTTCTTTTAGGTTCTCTAGTTCTTTCACAGCTGAACTCTGAAAGACAGAATAAAATAATCTTCTTACTCAGCATCAAGAAAGGGATGCGACTGACTTATAATTTAATGGGATCTGGCGATGATGATGGTGATGATAATAACTTACAATTGGGCTTTTGTCCATTTCTACAAACACTGCTTGCATGTTTCCATAGATCTCAGAATTGCTTGCATTGTGCTTTATGCTTTCTTTGGCACTTTCCACCATCTTCCTTCGAATCACCTATAACTCCAGATTTACCCATTCAAAATAAAAGCCAATATATATAGTCCAAATTGATAGGAATCTAGGAGGTAATTCTGTCCATTTACACGATACTGGCCAATTGGGAGAATTAAACCTCACCATTTTTATGGGGTTCTAGCTTATCATATTTTCTATTTTCAGGTTTTTATACTACTGTTGATAGAGAGCAGGATTGAGATCTCATCAACGCACCTGTTTCTTGAGAACAGCCAGGCTTTTGGTGTGCATGGGGGATTGAGGAAGAACTCCATTGGAAGGCGGCAAACCAACCAACCCACAAAGCAAAGTCTAAAAATTTCTTCATGGGATCAGTGACAAGATAGTTTCACAATCAAAACACGACTCTTGTATATTAATTAGAGAGAGAAACAAAGTGGCATATATACTACCATGAATCCCAGCAACATCACATCATAATGATAGGCCGAAGGCTTCTTCAGATTGAATTCCCTCTGTTGTGCCAATTGAGAAGCAACGCTATGATCGAAGAAGTAAAGACCTGCGATCATCAATGCAGGAATTATGGCACCAAAAATATATGCAGGTGGGACCTTCGCCATGTCCTGCGCCAAATATTAAATCAAATTATGTTTATTACTGAAAACATTATATTGCATGTATATATGCAACTTAATTTTGTTTAGGGGAAACATATATAGAATACATTGATAACACTCCAATGCTGTACAGAAGCAGACTCCCAAGCAAGGGGAGAAACAAGCCTTCTAGGAACTCCAGAGGGAAGTTTTCTTGGTACTGCATAGGACAGTGCTGCCCAGAGTATCACCATTAAGGGCACCCCGTAGTCTGCAAAGAAGCTTCTTGACTTGCCTGTACAAATTAAGTTCACTATGTGAGCTTCCAAGCTCATCCAAGGCTTTAATGGCTCGATCAAGTCATTATTTAGTGAAATATTATGAGCATAGCTTATACAAGAACACGTAACTATATATAGGGGTAGTTTGAAAAATAAATAAGAAATATGGGAGATAAAGTGGATGGAAGTCTTGTAAATAAAACAAAAACAAACTCCTCAATTTATTAACTCCTACATCTAATTGACATGCTCATCCGTGGCTGGTTTTGTTATAGCCAACGGGCTTATTTATCTGCTATCTGATGTTATACTATATGGTATGGAATATATCACCTGTGCCGTATAACGAAGATCTAGCCTTTTTGATCTTGAGAGAAGAAAAGAGGAGGCCAAAAGTGAATATAATTCCCAATAACCCATTTGCATAAAGCCAATGGAACTTGTTCTTCTCCAATTCCGGGTCTTCATCATGTTCAGGAACTTTAAACTCACTCACCATTCCCTGCGTTTTATTAGAAGAATCAAGTTCAAACTTTCGAACTCACTATAGTGATCTCCCATGTATGCCGAATTTTCTGTACATATATGCATCAAATTAGATTTACCTTAATGGCCTCTTGAATGAACAAGACTGTGATCAACATGCCAAAAAGCTCGTCAGCAATTCTGGTGAATTTATTAACAATAGCGCCGGCATTGAATATTGCTAAAAGTATCAACATCAAAGCCGCCCAAAGGCAGGTCCTGATGAAAAGTTCATAAAATCTCAATTCAAGAGACCCACCGATCAATATGTGTGTGTGTGTATGGTCGCAAATGCAACCTTGATTCAACTCCTCAGAGAATAGCCATTTAAAAGCTATATATGAAAAAAGTTGCATTGACATGGACAAATATTTGACTGCTACAAGCTCTACAATATAATCGACAGTATGTTCGACTTAAAATAAGTAAGGAACGCTCAACAGTTAACCGTTTTTGACAGTTATGCACCTTCAAGAAAGTTTCTTATGTTTTGCTTGGGTGAGAAGAGTAAATGAGAGAAGAGAAAAATAAAATTCTGTCCTCATGTTTCGATGAAAAGGAGGAGAATAAATAAAGGAATGGAAAAACACTCGCGATTAATAATACCCATGTAAACTTTTGGTATTTTCCTTGCAAACAATATATAGCCTACTATTTTGCCATCATCACAATAAATGCTGTTTATTCAACAATAAAGAAATATAAAGAATTTAAAAAAAAACACACAAAAAAGGCATGAAAACACACCCTGGAGGCTTCAACTTCTTGGGTCATTAATTTACAAACATAGATCGATCTCAACAAAATAATTATTATCCTCATCATTTTATTATTAAAAAAATTGAATTTTTAACCATGAAAATGAATTATGTTGGTGGTGCTAGCGCTTACCATCCAGCCCAAGGCAAAAAGAGTTGCCTTCCCAAGTCATTCCTATCTTTGGCGAAATTGTACATGTAAGCATACATGATGATGGTGGGTTCTGCAATCCCTACTATGAGCAAAGGTTGGCCTCCAATAATTGAGTGTATGATTCCACATATTGCAGTTGAGGCCAATGTTTCTACTGGGCTCAACATCCCATCTTCAGACAATCACCACCATATCTCACAAATTAATCAAAGACATGTCCAGTATATATATATAATAAATACTCTAAGGCATAGTGATGGAAACTACAAAGCACAATATAAATAATATACATCTAGATATTGAAAACGGGATTCATCAAGATTAAAATAATATAACTAAATTAAAATACACAAAAACGTTCATATATAACCCTCAATAGAGTAATATTTCAATAAAAAGATATCAATTCACACATAATGTAACAAAACAGAATTATTAAAGCACATATTTGAGAAAAGCTCAAAATGGTATCGTTTTAGGCTCAATAAAGGGAGAGGGGGGGGGAAATATAAATCCGACTTAGTTGAGCATTCCAAAACTCTTAATTATCAGATTGAGGAGACCGATTTAACGGTTCACTAGCTTGACCACTCTATTCAAGTTCGATTTTAATACTATTACATGGACACACAATCTATGAAATTTTAAAACAAGAAGATTAAATAGCACAACATTTTGAGTCCAAGAAATAGTTTTTGTCTTATATTATGCAGATTGGTCGAGGAAGAACCTGTGTCTCTATCAAGCTGTTCTCCAAAGGCTATAACGGGAAGAGCAGAAGCAAAGAAGATAAAGGCAGTTGGAGCCAATATCCTATTATCATCATAGAGAGAGAGGGAGGGAGAGAGATAAGTAAGAAATTTGAACCAAGAGGCATCATATATCTGTGTGTGTGCGCCCTTTGAAATATGAAGTAAGAAATTCTTAAAATACCCGATTCCTGAACGTAGACCAGAAATCCAATCATCCTTGTAACACTTTGCTCTTCCTCGAACATCATTAACTACGCCCTTCAAAGGTGTCTTCAAGCTCTCCATTAACAGATCAATAAGAGTTTTTAATGACTCAAATCAAAGGGGCTCTACAATAAGATTTGAAACTTTATATATATATAATATATATATATATATAATCTCACAATAGAGAGCAGATGAATTATTAAATGATGGGAAGGAAATATATAACTCAAGTAGCAGAGCGAAACGATACAAGTTCATACCTGAGAAATAGAAGTGCCTTATACATATATAATGCGCTTCAGGAGTTACCATTATATATGGAATTAAAAATTGTACGATGAAATTATACATAAGCATCTATCCCAGATTTTGCACCGATCAAATTGATTGACTACTTGACATTGTAATTGAATATTATATATCTCACCAATTAAATTATATGGTTTGGTTACCA
>NW_021637534.1:0-32700 GCF_004799145.2 Neltuma alba | reverse complement strand
TTCATGACCAAAACACAAGTGATCTTTCATGTAAGAGAGAGATATATAATGATATATATACCATGAATCCTAGAAGCAACACGTCATAATGATAAGCAGAAGGCTTCTTGAGATTGAATTCCTTCTGTTGTGCCATTTGAGAAGCAACGCTATGATCGAAGAAGTAAAGACCCGCAATCATCAATGCAGGGATAATAGCACCCAAAATATATGCAGGTGGAACCTTCCCATGTCCTGCATATTAATTGAATTATATCAATATACATTTAAAATATCATCTTTTCTTTTAAGGGCAATATATATATGTTACTTTGATTACTGTCCAATGGTGTAAAGAAGAAGATTCCCAAGCAAGAGGGGCAAAGAGCCTTCTAGGGACTCCAGAGGGAAGTTTGCTGGTACTGTGAAAGACAAAGCTGTCCACACTACCACCATTAAAGGAACCCCATAGTCTGCCAAGAAACTTCTTAACTTTCCTGTACAAATTACGCAGACCATGTTAGCTTCAGATATAGGTCATCAATTAAGGTCTTAATCAGTGATGCAATTTATTATACTTATTCCTTGACGGCACATATAAAAGACACGTCATAGGCATTGTGGCAATAAATGAAATAGTCAAATAAGATGAGTGAGCATACTTCATAGTCTTTGAGATATAGCATATATTTTCTCTTCTTATTACTTCTCTAGTCTTTAGTCTTTAATGTATGACTTAATTAGAAAATTGATATTGATTCTATATATAAGACCCACATCATATGTTTATCAATTTTTTTCTAAATTAATCCTATTGATATTTCCTCAACAATAGTCAAGTAGGGAAGAAAAGGAAATTAAAAAATATAATTAGAGTGTTATAGAAAAAAATATCATATTAACTAATTTAACTAACATTCTTAATTTACTCAATTTAGTTAATTAGGTCTTATATTAAGTACCAGAGGTGTATATATGTTATTTCACCTACTGCAGTTGGACAATTGATTAGGCATCTCTTACTGGTAAATTAGCAGTTAGAATGTCATAATTCTTGCCTCTTGACTTACACACTCAAGCTAAGGCTTCCCGTAGTTTGAGTAATGCGAGACTTTCTTTGTTTTTTTTCTTTTCCAGACGCACAAAACTACAACAATTTCAACCACGTGGATTTGACACCATAAAACTAATTGCTTTGTTCAGGAGTAATTTGAAGTGATACATCTTGTTAGTTTAATATAAAAATGTTTGCAACTTCACAGTAACAATAATAACAAACCTGTGCCGTACAACCATGATCTAGCTTTTCTGGTCTTGAGAGAAGAAAAGAGAAGGCCGAAGGTGAATATGATTCCCAATATTCCATTTGCATAAAGCCAATGAAATTTGTACTTCTCTAAGCTTTGTTCTTCGTGTTTAGGAATCTTAAACTCGCTCACCATTCCCTGGATTATTTTAGAAAGATCAAGTTTCAATTAATCTTCAAACCTACTTTTAGATCTAATGCCGCCTATAAATATTTATGAATGTATGAAACTAACCTTGATGGCCTCTTGAATGAACAAGACTGTGATCAGCATGCCAAAAAGTTCGCCGGCAATTCTGGTGAATCTATTAACAATGGCTCCCGCATTGAATATTGCTAGCAGAATCAACATCAGAGCTGTCCAAACGCAAACCCTGAAGATCGTAGTTCACAAATCTCCTTGAACTTTAATTAAACTTCGAAAAATTCTAAGACGAACTGGCTAACTTAGTTAATGAGAGATAAAAATCACCCATACATATCCTTTTAGAAAATTGATATGATTATTCTTACCATGCAGCCCAAGCCAAGAAGAGTTGTGCCCCAAATCATCTCTATCTTTAGCAAACTTGTATAAGTAAGTGTACATGATGATAGTGGGTTCTGCAACTCCCAGTATTAACAATGGCTGACCTCCCAGAATTGAGTGTATGATTCCACATATAGCAGTTGAAGCCAGTGCTTCTACTGAAGTCAAGCTTCCATCTTCAAACAAACAAATTAAGGATATTACAAAGATATTTCCATTTTATAAATCTAAGACATGCAAAAAAATCAAAAACTCAGAATAAATTAATAATTAAGCATATCATCCTCAAAGTTTAAAAGGCCATAAAAGAACGACACAGTTACATATGTAACACAACATGCATAATTCTTTGTCCACTCTTTACAGCTTTTCTTCACTTCTTTTATTGGATCTTCCATGCTAGAATATAATTAATCTTTTGTATACACAAGCAACACACACACACACACACCCACACAAGGCCGGCCGAGGAGGAAGAACCTGTGTCTCTATCGATCTGTTCTCCAAAGGCTATAACAGGAAGAGCAGAAGCAAAGAAAATATAGGTGGTCGGAGCCAATATCCTATCATCAGAACCAAAATAAATGAAGATTATTTGTACTATGAACAAGTTTGAACTGAGACATCTTGTGTATATATATCGTTCGATAATATATATATATATATGTAGTAAGAAAAGTACCCGATTCCTGAACAGATACCAGAAATCCAATCTTCCTTGTAATACTTGGCTCTTCCTCGGATATCACTAACTACACCCTTGAAGGGCGTCTTGAAGTTCTCCATTGTTGTTGCTGAGAGAGAACGACAGAATGAAAGTTTAATAACTCAAAGGGTGGGCCCCTTAAAGATTATAATTTCTATAACGTAGGCACACAAAAAGAGACCAGAGTACGTACGTAGATGATGAATTATTAAGTAATATATGGGGAAGAAATTAAACAATTGGAGGAGAGAGAAAATGGGAAGAAGAAGCAGTGAGTCGTCTCTTCTGCAGCAACTTCAATGCTTCATGTGGTCATTATATTTACACGGGGAATCAAACATATAAAATGATAATAGTACATCATTTTAACTGTTGATCGATTGAAAAATGTTAAGAGGAACAGGCCAAAGAGAAAGAAAAATATTAAGACGAAATGTCTTCTTGTGTGGGTGAACCTCAATGCATGCCTCAATACAATCGGTCATTTTATATGGAATACAAACATATATAGATGTATTGGATCTCCACCCATTTTATTAAGTAAAAACGTTCAAATATTATTATTGTTAAAATAAAATTTGGATTCAGATCCCATACTCTAAAAAAAATGGATGGGCTAGCGTTTAGATGTAACAAATGATATAAATTGATAGTTGGCTAATAAAAATATTCATGGATAAAAATAATAAGAGGAGTAAAATAATACAACGGTTATATTTATAATTATGTTGTGATCCGCTGGGTAAATATATTATAGTTGGACTGTTGGAGACATAAATTAATTGAGCTGTTATTATAATTGAAATATTTATTCATATATTACAAGATTAGGTATTGTGATAACCAATTAACCACTAATTCATTAAATAATACATCGTAACACTTCAAACTGCTTAAAATAAACATTTTCTCAACTTATATAAGTACGTCAAATAAAAATGGAGTTGACATTTTGACGCAATATACTTCACTAAATTATACGATTAGGTAGTGCGATAACCACACATAAAAAAAAAATCATACATAATTAAACTCCAAATTAATTATACGTATATGCTGATATCATCATATGTGTCTAACATCACAAGAGTTGAATTATAATTGAATAAATCTCACTAAATTATGGGGTTAGGTAGAGTGAGAGATAAGATAAACCACCCATTTTGTGAAATGATACGTCACAAGAGTTTAAGTTATACAAAAAAACGTATTCTGTATAAGTCCAAATGATGTAGGTTGCTGATTAGCAAAGCTGTGCTACACGTCTATAAAATCAAATAAATTAAAAGATTTGCTTACATCTATGTTTTGAAAAATATACATGTGTGTCTGTGCATATATAAATTAAATTTTTGGGGAAGAGGTGACGGTTCAGTTGTTGTCAGAAGTGATAGGCTGATCGATTGGGTTATCTGCTTTTTTCCCCCTCTTTCTCATTTTCTTCTCTAATCTCATACCTACTTTTAAATTTTTTAAAAATAGATTTTTAAGTTAAATATTTTATAACATTATTATAAATATAAAGAATATAGAATTAAACTGTTAAAATTTTATATGCAAAGTTTCGGTACAGAAAAAAATTTAAAAAAACTCATTTATAAAATGATATAATAATACAGTTTTAGTTTTAAAAATATTAAATCTGAATTATTCATTTTTTTATCTAAAGATGGAGGATCTGCTTCCAATCAATAGCATGCATGTGTTTGTACGGGATTTTAGCCATCCCCATACTTTTCTTCTTTTAAAATTATAAGTAGCATTGAATTCATGATTTTTTTAGGTATAAAAAAGCTTTCATGCTATTAGACTATAATATTATCAGTTTCTTCATACACAATCTAATCCGTTTATTTGGCTGTTATTTAGTTGTAACAGTGTAAGATTGGTAATTCTGAAATTAAATTGCCTTTGTTATTCATTTAATTACAATAATAAAGAAATATTATGATCTTATTTTTTAAAAGGATTTGAGTATAGCAATAATCAATAAAAAAAATCTCTGGCCATCAAATCAAATAATTGGATGAGATTGTGTATGAAAGAGAATTATCGATAGAGAGTATGGAGTAGATCCAAATTGTTTACATGGAGAGAAGCAGAAGATGACAAATGGGGTCATAATTTTGAGTTTGTTTCCTGTTATTACTAAGGAATCGCACAAACCAAATTTGCTTCCTATGGTTCCTCGAAACTTCTGTTTTGGAAGCTCTATGAACATGTGGACTCAAATTAATTCGGGGCCACAATATTTATCAGCATATTATTTTGCATGCATGGATTCGTTGTGCCGTGATATTCCAAGGATAAATTACTTAATAATAATATCTGTCAAGAAAAATTATCATTTAAAAAACAGACAATTTTCTAAGTATATTTTTGAATTAAATTTGTCTCAAATGTATTTTTATAGTTGTATATGACTAGTTCGATTTCTTTATTTGTCATACGTGTATATATATATGGAAAAAAAATAATCTTTTGATTCTTATTATAATTTTAACTTAGTTGCAAAACTTTAAATGATGTAACTCAGTCCCTATCAAATTATATATTTCATGAAACTTTGGGACTACTGTTTTATGAATTGAATTACAGTACTAAAAGATTAACTTTCTAAATATATACTCATATATAATTGTGTCCAAAATAATACTCGTAGTTAATTTCATTCACTCTCTGTAATTAAAATTAACAAAGGGAAATTCCATTGGATGCATCATATGCTAAGAAATATATATTATGTATATTCTGGTTAAAAGTGGGATACATTAAACAGTGCCACATTTGGCTTACTGATGTAATTATTTATTTTCATGTTGATGTGTTTTCCCTTATATATTTTGGATGTTATGCTCTTACAGAGATGTAAATCTTATATCACCAAATAAAAAAAGGTAATATTCTTATTTAATAGGAGTTGGGTCAAACAAGTGAAATGGGGGATTCGAGGAGGACGAGGATTCAATCATCCCACTTGATGGGTGAATAAGAATATTTAAAATTAATTTCTTGAATCACTGAAAAACCGGATTCCACGGCACATCTCATGCTATGTTTCAAGATCCGCAGGTAGCGTCTCTTGTCGGCTACACTAAACGGCATTGACATTCTAATAAATTAATAATGACACAACAGACCCATTATTAGGGGCACCGCCTCTTCCACCAACCCCACGCAAACAGTCTTTATGCGCGTGTGTGTGAAACATGGAAATACCCTGTAATTTTTGTTGGCGTATTATTTACTCTTCCGATCTTTAATATAAGACCTATTTAACTAATTTGATCAGATTAAAAAATTTAGGTAAATTAGTTAATTATAAGAAATGTAACACATTTTTTCTAAAACATCATAATCAACTTTCTTAATATCCCATCTCCCTCTTTTTCTTGATTATGGTTGAGAGAGTATCTATAGGAGTAGTTTAGAAAAAATTTATAAATATGATAAATGAGTCTTATATTTAGGATCAAAACTAACTCAACATTGAGTTTTATATTAAGGACTGAAAAAATACTATTTAGGGTTTGTTTGGTTGGAGGGGAGGGGAGGGAAAATGAGCCCCTCCCCTTATTTGGTTAAAAATTTTGGAGGGGAGGGGAGCTAAAATGTCCCTTCCCCTCCCCTCCCTCCCCTCCCTCTCCCCATTTTGGCTCCCCTCCAAATTGGGAGTTTTTGGAGGGGAGCCAAATTTTTAGACCATTATGTCCTTATAATTTTTTTAATATTCCACTTCTACCATAAAATATATTATTATAATATTTATTTCAAATAAAAAATATATTATCCTAAGTACAAAAAAAAAAATATATACATTATTATAATTAAAAATATATTATAAAAAATTATTTAAAAATAAAAAATTATTTAAATAAAAAATTATAATATTATAAAATTAATTTTTTTATAAATATATTATTTATTAAATATATTTTAAAGATGGAAAAAAAGATAGCGTAAAGAGAATAAAATTTCATTTTTCTTAGAACATATAAAATTTGTTAATTTGATTATTTTAAATATATTATTATATTAATAAGAATAAAAAATTACTGTATCAATTTTTTAATACACATATTAACATGATAGGACTGAATTTTTATTAAATTATATGATTTAAATTAAGATGTAAATTAATTTATATAATATATCAATAAAAACATAAATTAATATGTAAGGGTAAAATGATAAATTGATTATTACTATCCCTCCCCTCCCCTCCTTGAACTAAACAAGGGATCATTAAATATCCTCCCCTCCCCTCCTTTTTAATCAAACCAAACAAGGTGAGGATGAAATTTCCCCTTCCCTCCCCTACCCCTCCCTCCCCTCCCCTCCCCTCAAACCAAACAGGCCCTTAGGGTTGAAGCGTGTTCTCATGAAATATTTTGCCAGACACGTCCAATATTTTAAAGTATTTTATTATTCACTTAGTATTATAAAATATTTTTTCAAATACGTTTAATACTCTGAAGTATTTTGTGATGTGTCTAGTACCTTAAAGTATTTTTCATATGTATTTAGCATCCTAAAAAATACTGAAAAAATAGTTTATCATACTTAATATAAATTCATTCAATGCACATTTTGAGAGGTTAATGATGAGATTAAAACTGTTTATGAAATCATACTTTAAAAGCACAATTGCTTTGGAAAAAAATTAATACTTTAAGAGGATACTGGATGCACCTGAAAAAATACTTTAGAGTGATGAATGCATTACAAAATATAATTTAAGACGCTGAACGCACCTGACTAAATACTTTGAGGTGTTGGATACATCTTTATCCTATAATTTATGTGTTCATGTTAATTTAATAAATCTATAACACAACCTATTAGTATATAATGCATAATATTACCTCCGGTCTTAATTATAAGATTTTATTTATAATCTATAAACCAGATCTTATCATTAAAATCGGAAATAGTATTATAGTGCAATGTTTTGGATGTTATGCTCTTGCAGAGTTGTAAATCTTATACGAGTGTATCACAAGAAATAAAAAAGGTAATATTCTTATTTAATAGGAGTTGAGGTCAAACAAGTGAAATGGGGGGATTCGAGGAGGACGAGGATTCAATCATCCCATTTGATGGGTGAATGTCAATATTTATAATTAATTTTTAAAATTACTAAAAAATCGGATTCCACGGCACATCGCATGCTATATTTCAAGATCCGCGGGGAGCGTCTCTTGTCGGCTACACTAAACGGCATTGACATTTTAACTTTATTTATTTATTTATTGATATGCTCCATCTAATAAATTAATAATGACACAAAAGGCCCACTGTTTGGTGCCCCCTGTCTTCCACCAACCCCACGTCAACAGTCTGCACTATATACATATATGTGCGCGCGCGCGTTTGTGTGTTACAGAAATACCCTGTAATTTTTGTTGGCATATAATTTACGGTTGAAGTGCATTCACCACCTGCAATATTATGTTAGATGTATCCAGTATTTCAAAATATTTTATAGTTCATTCAGCACTTTGAAGTACTTTATTAGGTATGTCCAGTGCTTTGAAGTATTTTATAATGCATCTAGTACTCTTAAATACTCTTCTGGTCCTTAATATAGGATCCAATTGTTGAGTTAATTTTGTTTCTAAATATAAGACCCATATTTATTAATTTTTTCTAAATTACCTCTATGGGTATTCCCTCAACCATAATCAAGTAAAAGAGGGAGATGGGGTATTAAGAAAGATGATTATGGTATTTTAAGAAAAATGTGTCACTTTTTTTTATAATTAACTAACTTACCTAACTTTTTTAATCTAACCAAATTAGTTAAATGAGTCTTATATTAAGAATCGGAGGAATATTTTTTTAGGCGCATCTAGCACCCTAAAAAATACTAAAAAATATTTTATGATACTTAATATACATTCATTTAACAGACATTTTGAGGAGTTAATGATGAAATAAAACTGTTTATGAAATAATATTTTAAAAGCACAACTACTTCTGAAAAAATTAATACTCTAAGAGTAAAATTATATCACAAAATATTTTAAGGCGTTGAATGCACCTAAAAGAATACTTCAGGATGATGAACGCACTACAAAATATTTTAAAACGCTAGATACATATGACTAAATACTTCAGGTTTACCTTATAATTCATGTGTTCATGTTAATTTAATAAACTACGACACAACCTATTAGTGCAAAATGGATAATTTTATGGCACAAAATAACGAATACACGATTCGACTTTTAGAAACGTCATACATGGACTTTCTGAGGTGAAAAAAAAAATTACACAAACGACTTTTCACTTTTAAAAATTTTCTAGAAGGGACTTTTGGTTTCCTAAATACTTAATACTCCGGCAGTCCTTAATATGGGATTTCATTAGAAAATTGATATTGGTCATATATGTAAGATCTATTTCAGATGTTTATCAATTTTTTGCAAATTAATCCTATTAATATTCCCCAATAATAATTAAGTAGGAGGAGGATTGAGAAGGATGTTTAGGATGTTTTAAAAAAATTATCATGTTAACTAATTTAACTAACATCATTAATCTACTTAAATTAGTTAATTAAGAGGGTGTTTGAATGTAAACCAAACCATGGTTTCAAAAGTGCTTTTACAGTTTACGAAATAAATATGTAGAGGAGTTTATCTCGTTTTGCGGAAAAGTGCTTCTCAGAAACACTTTTAAGCATTCCCAAACCCCCCCAGTCTTAAATATATTAAGAACTGGAGGACTATATATACACACATATACACATCTCCTCGTTCCTTTTAATAACTTTGAGCAAAACCTCCGAGAATGCCTAATGCAATCATACATAAATACTTCTTCGGTTTTTAATGTAAAATCTAATTAACTAATTTAAGTAGATTAGAAATATTAATTAAATTAGTTAATATGATATATTTTTTCTAATACACTCTAAGCTTTTTTGATAATTTTCTCCCTACCTCTTTTACTTGATTATTATTAGAAAATACCAATAGGATTCTTCACCCAAAAAAAAATCAATAAGATTAATTTAGAAAAAAATTAATAAACATGTGAGATAGGTCTTACACATAGAACTAATAATTATTTTTTAATTATGTTATACATTAAGGACTGGAGGACTATTACACACATACATTAGGCATAATATCAACAAAATATTATATGAGGTCACAAACTTGAGCCTGATGTTGATATACTACTTTTCATCCTTAATATAAGAATTAGTTTGATATTCAATTTGGTTATAACTGTAAGATCCTGATCTACTTTATCTTTCATATTTATTCATTTTTTCTAAGATAGTTCTTGTAATAATTGCACATATTAAATGTTTTATCATACACATGATGAGTAAGGATATTTAAAATAAGATAACATATATTTATTATAAATACTTAATTTATTTAATATACTCAAATTAGTTAACTAACTTTATATTAAAGATTAGAGGTAGTATTGTTTGTGTTCAAATAGTATATAAAATTAAAAACTAAAATACATTACCTTCACATTAGAAAACAATATTTTATTTTAAAATGATTTTCGTTTAGTTTTGTTTGTGTGTGTGTGTGAGAGAGAGAAAATTAACACAAGCCGCTCATCTATTTTAACATCGAACACAATATTTTAGTGCGATACAAAATTAATGCAAAACACAAAACTTAAGCAGGGAGATGCATGTTCCACGCGCGCACACACATTTTCACAAATCATAAGCCTCGCATCAAATCAAATTTATTTGTACAATGCGGTGTCCTTCCATCACTGTCCTTTCTGTTCATTTTCTGAAGAAGAAAGCAAAGTTGTCACCATCATTATATATAACATCTTCATAACTTTTCTTTACAAATCTACGAATCCGTTTCCCTTCCAATTTCATCAGGGTACACTTGCAACGCCTTTGCAAACAAAATGAAAACAATTACACAGGTCAGTTATAATTGTTTCATGAGAAATTAATTAAGGAAAATAAATATTAAAAGGAAAAAAACTTAGGTAGTCAAGTTTCTTAGAACCATTACATCCATTGTTCCAATCAGATTTTATCACTTGTCTTATTTTTCTGCATCAGCTTGGGATAAAATTAATGCTTATGAGAATGTGTGTGTGTGTGTTTATAAAAATTATTGCATACACACATAGTGACAGAATTCAATTGAAACAAGAGATGTAATAGTTGTAAGGAATTTGACCAAAGTTTTGCGGATATTAAAATTGTGTGTAATATATACCTGTGCATGTGCATGTCGTCTTTCCTCTAATCTGAAGCTCACAGTTTTGTGCTTTACCTCTCCTCTACCAGTGGTGGCCTCGTCTAATATCTCATCATCACCCATTTCCCTTGATCCATTGCTTGCAAATTCCATTTCCTTCATCATAACAACCGCCCACAAAAGAAAATCACAATTTTTAAATTTATATAAGAAAATACTTCTCAATTCACCAAAAAAAAATTGACAAACAAGGTCTATTTAATAAATCATAGCGGTTTTTTTGTAATTGTTACTAATAATTTTATAGTGGGAAAGTTTGAGTTTTTAATATCAGCCTAATTAGACTTCACCTTACTTTTATCACTTGAACTTGAACTAGTCTCATATGGCAAAATTTAATGTAATTTTATAAGTTGATGAAATGCATGCTCAGCATATTAAGAGAAAATTATTAAAAATAATCCAGATAAACAGTGCAATTGATGAATAAGGGAAAAGACTAGAGAAGCATACGAAATCATGAGTGGAGTTAGTTACCCGGGAAGAGGGATGACGGAAGGAAAGGCCTGGTGTGCCAACAATTTCTTCATATTCAGCGGAATCGAGTTCCTTCAAATGGCGAGAATTGAACAGTTTTGGCAGTATAAACTGTCTTATTGGGATCATCAAGAAGAAGGGCAAAGGAAACAAGATTCCTGCTATGGGAATCCAAGTCACTCCAAAACAAACCAGCAGATAGACAAATTGGAACAGAGTGAAGTGTATTATGGCTCTGACTGGTACTGTCTCTAAAAAGGAAGCATGGTCCCCTTTCAACACTCTATATATCATCATTTCAACAACACAAAATGATCAGTCCGACAACGATTATCATCAATAATGATGTAAATTAGAACTGATTCATTATAGTTTCATCAGTTAAATTTTGGACTTACCTGTAGCGTCTGTTAGGGGCTGCAAAGATAAATACTATTCTTTCCCAGAACTGATTTCCAGGAAGACTATCAATAGCCATGTAAGCAAAGTACCCCCAAAGAACTGAAGTGGGTATCTTCTTGATCACAGGCATGGCAAACACAGATCCTCCTACAAGTATTGCTTGCAACAGATTGCTCACTCTTTGCTCGTTCACTCTGATGGGAAGATGTTCATCGATGTGTTTCTCAGGGTCAAATGGATCATTTTTCTCTTCTCCTTTCAGGACTGCTTCTTTTAGGTTCTCTAGTTCTTTCACAGCTGAACTCTGAAAGACAGAATAAAATAATCTTCTTACTCAGCATCAAGAAAGGGATGCGACTGACTTATAATTTAATGGGATCTGGCGATGATGATGGTGATGATAATAACTTACAATTGGGCTTTTGTCCATTTCTACAAACACTGCTTGCATGTTTCCATAGATCTCAGAATTGCTTGCATTGTGCTTTATGCTTTCTTTGGCACTTTCCACCATCTTCCTTCGAATCACCTATAACTCCAGATTTACCCATTCAAAATAAAAGCCAATATATATAGTCCAAATTGATAGGAATCTAGGAGGTAATTCTGTCCATTTACACGATACTGGCCAATTGGGAGAATTAAACCTCACCATTTTTATGGGGTTCTAGCTTATCATATTTTCTATTTTCAGGTTTTTATACTACTGTTGATAGAGAGCAGGATTGAGATCTCATCAACGCACCTGTTTCTTGAGAACAGCCAGGCTTTTGGTGTGCATGGGGGATTGAGGAAGAACTCCATTGGAAGGCGGCAAACCAACCAACCCACAAAGCAAAGTCTAAAAATTTCTTCATGGGATCAGTGACAAGATAGTTTCACAATCAAAACACGACTCTTGTATATTAATTAGAGAGAGAAACAAAGTGGCATATATACTACCATGAATCCCAGCAACATCACATCATAATGATAGGCCGAAGGCTTCTTCAGATTGAATTCCCTCTGTTGTGCCAATTGAGAAGCAACGCTATGATCGAAGAAGTAAAGACCTGCGATCATCAATGCAGGAATTATGGCACCAAAAATATATGCAGGTGGGACCTTCGCCATGTCCTGCGCCAAATATTAAATCAAATTATGTTTATTACTGAAAACATTATATTGCATGTATATATGCAACTTAATTTTGTTTAGGGGAAACATATATAGAATACATTGATAACACTCCAATGCTGTACAGAAGCAGACTCCCAAGCAAGGGGAGAAACAAGCCTTCTAGGAACTCCAGAGGGAAGTTTTCTTGGTACTGCATAGGACAGTGCTGCCCAGAGTATCACCATTAAGGGCACCCCGTAGTCTGCAAAGAAGCTTCTTGACTTGCCTGTACAAATTAAGTTCACTATGTGAGCTTCCAAGCTCATCCAAGGCTTTAATGGCTCGATCAAGTCATTATTTAGTGAAATATTATGAGCATAGCTTATACAAGAACACGTAACTATATATAGGGGTAGTTTGAAAAATAAATAAGAAATATGGGAGATAAAGTGGATGGAAGTCTTGTAAATAAAACAAAAACAAACTCCTCAATTTATTAACTCCTACATCTAATTGACATGCTCATCCGTGGCTGGTTTTGTTATAGCCAACGGGCTTATTTATCTGCTATCTGATGTTATACTATATGGTATGGAATATATCACCTGTGCCGTATAACGAAGATCTAGCCTTTTTGATCTTGAGAGAAGAAAAGAGGAGGCCAAAAGTGAATATAATTCCCAATAACCCATTTGCATAAAGCCAATGGAACTTGTTCTTCTCCAATTCGGGTCTTCATCATGTTCAGGAACTTTAAACTCACTCACCATTCCCTGCGTTTTATTAGAAGAATCAAGTTCAAACTTTCGAACTCACTATAGTGATCTCCCATGTATGCCGAATTTTCTGTACATATATGCATCAAATTAGATTTACCTTAATGGCCTCTTGAATGAACAAGACTGTGATCAACATGCCAAAAAGCTCGTCAGCAATTCTGGTGAATTTATTAACAATAGCGCCGGCATTGAATATTGCTAAAAGTATCAACATCAAAGCCGCCCAAAGGCAGGTCCTGATGAAAAGTTCATAAATCTCAATTCAAGAGACCCACCGATCAATATGTGTGTGTGTGTGGTCGCAAAGGCAACCTTGATTCAACTCCTCAGAGAATAGCCATTTAAAAGCTATATATGAAAAAAGTTGCATTGACATGGACAAATATTGACTGCTACAAGCTCTACAATATAATCGACAGTATGTTCGACTTAAAATAAGTAAGGAACGCTCAACAGTTAACCGTTTTTGACAGTTATGCACCTTCAAGAAAGTTTCTATGTTTTGCTTGGGTGAGAAGAGTAAATGAGAGAAGAGAAAAATAAAATTCTGTCCTCATGTTTCGATGAAAAGGAGGAGAATAAATAAAGGAATGGAAAAACACTCGCGATTAATAATACCCATGTAAACTTTTGGTATTTTCCTTGCAAACAATATATAGCCTACTATTTTGCCATCATCACAATAAATGATGTTTATTCAACAATAAAGAAATATAAAGAATTTAAAAAAAAAACACACAAAAAAGGCATGAAAACACACCCTGGAGGCTTCAACTTCTTGGGTCATTAATTTACAAACATAGATCGATCTCAACAAAATAATTATTATCCTCATCATTTTATTATTAAAAAAATTGAATTTTTAACCATGAAAATGAATTATGTTGGTGGTGCTAGCGCTTACCATCCAGCCCAAGGCAAAAAGAGTTGCCTTCCCAAGTCATTCCTATCTTTGGCGAAATTGTACATGTAAGCATACATGATGATGGTGGGTTCTGCAATCCCTACTATGAGCAAAGGTTGGCCTCCAATAATTGAGTGTATGATTCCACATATTGCAGTTGAGGCCAATGTTTCTACTGGGCTCAACATCCCATCTTCAGACAATCACCACCATATCTCACAAATTAATCAAAGACATGTCCAGTATATATATAATAAATACTCTAAGGCATAGTGATGGAAACTACAAAGCACAATATAAATAATATACATCTAGATATTGAAAACGGGATTCATCAAGATTAAAATAATATAACTAAATTAAAATACACAAAAACGTTCATATATAACCCTCAATAGAGTAATATTTCAATAAAAAGATATCAATTCACACATAATGTAACAAAACAGAATTATTAAAGCACATATTTGAGAAAAGCTCAAAATGGTATCGTTTTAGGCTCAATAAAGGGAGAGGGGGGGGGAAATATAAATCCGACTTAGTTGAGCATTCCAAAACTCTTAATTATCAGATTGAGGAGACCGATTTAACGGTTCACTAGCTTGACCACTCTATTCAAGTTCGATTTTAATACTATTACATGGACACACAATCTATGAAATTTTAAAACAAGAAGATTAAATAGCACAACATTTTGAGTCCAAGAAATAGTTTTTGTCTTATATTATGCAGATTGGTCGAGGAAGAACCTGTGTCTCTATCAAGCTGTTCTCCAAAGGCTATAACGGGAAGAGCAGAAGCAAAGAAGATAAAGGCAGTTGGAGCCAATATCCTATTATCATCATAGAGAGAGAGGGAGGGAGAGAGATAAGTAAGAAATTTGAACCAAGAGGCATCATATATCTGTGTGTGTGCGCCCTTTGAAATATGAAGTAAGAAATTCTTAAAATACCCGATTCCTGAACGTAGACCAGAAATCCAATCATCCTTGTAACACTTTGCTCTTCCTCGAACATCATTAACTACGCCCTTCAAAGGTGTCTTCAAGCTCTCCATTAACAGATCAATAAGAGTTTTTAATGACTCAAATCAAAGGGGCTCTACAATAAGATTTGAACCTTTATATATATATATATATATATATATATATAATCTCACAATAGAGAGCAGATGAATTATTAAATGATGGGAAGGAAATATATAACTCAAGTAGCAGAGCGAAACGATACAAGTTCATACCTGAGAAATAGAAGTGCCTTATACATATATAATGCGCTTCAGGAGTTACCATTATATATGGAATTAAAAATTGTACGATGAAAATTATACATAAGCATCTATCCCAGATTTTGCACCGATCAAATTGATTGACTACTTGACATTGTAATTGAATATTATATATCTCACCAATTAAATTATATGGTTTGGTTATCAGATAAGTACATTATATTCAACTTGTAAAATATATAATAATCATCACAATTTAAGTTATATACGCAACCATTTTTTTTATTTTCTGGTCCAAATGATGCCTCTTAGCGAACATGATAACGTACTGAAAAGCATCGTGATTGATGCTTACTTGTTCAGAGAGGAAAATAAAGAAAATATTTGATTCCTCCTATGTTATATATATGTATATATCATCAGAGAGAGGGGGAGAGATCATATCAGTTTTCTGTGGGACTTGCATGTGTGGCCGCATCAGTTTGCATAGAGAGCGGGGAGAAAATTACAAAACTAATAATTGTTTTTTGTTTTTTCTTCACACTAACGTAATTGCAAACCAAATTTTCTCCGTACTAGAAACTTCTGATTTACAAGTCTCCTTCGTGTGGAATCAAATTTAGGACCATATTGATGTTTGATTATTGAATTGGTCTGTCTCAAAAATTTAACGAAGAACCCAGGTGCTCTCCACGAGTGGGCGTAGCTGGTAAAGTAGCTGAAGAGGAAAATATAAAATATAAAATATATATATGGCAGGTTATGCGGGCTATCCTGCAGGTTAGATGGTATGGACTGTCTTAACCTGTATTTTGTTGGGCTGGAAAAAAGCCAACCTTAACCCGCCTCTTTACGGGAGGTTGGCAGGCTCATCTGCAAGTCACAGCCCATATTACTGACTCTAGCATATTTGATTTGTTTCGGGTAAAAAGACACAAGTTTGAATCCTACTTGTTAAAAAAGACGATCTTGGGGAGGATTCTACTTGTTCTGTTTCGGCTGAGAGATATCTTAGTTTCTAACCAAAAAAATTTAACGAAATGAAATACATGACTTAGATGAATCAAATATAGTTTAAAAGATCAATATATATGTATATATATAGTTGAAAAGATTACAAGTATTTGTTAGAGTTGTCCAGCTCATCTACAATATTTTAAAATCGATCCAATCATCCACTTGAAAATTTATTTTAGAACAGGTATCGTCACGCAATATTTTACTATCCTTTAGTTTCATAATCATATTATTTATCATAAGGACACCGATGGTTAAAGATCTAAAGCTTACACAACTCCAGAAAGTTTAGTTAAGATTACTCAAATGCATCGATAATACCAGCGTTTAAAAAACACGACATAAGAATAATTATGCTTAACTCATTGTTAATACCATGTTTAATTTGTGATTACATTCACATCGGTCAGATATGTTTTTGACTTGAGGGGTTTGGGACAAATCTATACTTTTATAAAATAAAATGTTTATTTTTCGTACGGCACATTGTCGGTTGTACGGCATTGTCGTTTCGATTTCTAAAAGGAACATTAATATGCAACTCTTTATAATTTAATGAAATTTTTAATTAAATTCTTGTCGTTTTTTATTGGGTCCTTATAATTTTCTTAACCATATAATCCTCCAGTCCTATATACTTCCAATTGTCTATTTAGGACCGGAGGAGTATTAGTTTATATACTCGTAATTTTTTAATTTGTAAGATAAACAAAATCAGCGGCTAATAATGTATCTCTTAGTTAACATACACACGGATTAATTTTATTACATGAACATAACTAAAATCAAAATCAACCAAATTAGAAATTATGTACAGACGCAAGTAGACAATTGGAAGTATAATAATTTTTTATTAGCATGTTGATATAAATAAATTTATTTCATTATTTTATTTTCAAATATATGTTATCAACATAGAATGAGCTAATCCCTTATAACACAGCAAACTATTATTTGAATTCTTATTAAGAGATGTATAGGGGTGTTCAAGGCCGGCCTGTCTCGGTTGGACCCGTTCCGGTCCCGGTCTTATTGGGACGGGACGGATCCGTCCGAAATATTTCGGGACAGGACAAACCGGGACGGGACAAGAAAGGGGACCGGGACGGGACGGGACACGGGCAGGGTCGTCCCGTCCCGGTTCCTTTTTTTTTTTAATTTTTTTAATTTTTTATCCTATTTATATAATATCATTTTTTTCACATTTTTTTAAGATTTGACACTATTGTATGTAACTATGGAAATATTTATTTAGAGTTTTATATTTGTTAATGATTTGGGATCATTGATGATTAGAATTTTTAACAAGTTTTTATTGTGTTAAAAGCTTTTGTTTAAAGTTTTTAATGACTATTATATGTAATATTTTGAGCTTTTGTTTGAGAGTGCCCAAACAAATAAAAAAGAAAATAAAAAGATGTTTTTATAAGGTTTAAGTCCAAAAAAATATAATTAAAAAAATCAGATTTTTTTAAAAAATTAAAAAAAAATTTAAAAAAATAAATTTGGGACGTCCCGGTCCCGTCCGACCGGGACCGGGACAACCCCGGGATGGACCGGGACTCGGGACAGATTTTCTGTCCCGTTACTGTTCATCGGGACGGAACCGGGACGGGCCTGTCCCGGTCCCGATCCGTCCCATGAACAGCCCTAGATGTATCTACATTTAATACGATAATATCTTAAATAAAATTATTTCTAATTAGAGGATATCTATACTTAGTAAAAAAATTATGTGCATAGAACTAAAGTCTATAATTGAAAAAAAAAAGAATCTATATAAAAAAAAGTACAAAAATCTAATTAAAAATTAGATAAAACTTTAAAGTCTGACAAATTAATTTCTCCTCTTTTTAATATAAAATATTTCCTGTTGTCCAACAAATGTTGGGTGGGAGATGACAGGATGCACATATATTTCTGACTTCTTCCGATCTGATCGTGTGTGCGAATCTGTCACGTAATTAGTGTTCACATCGATGATATTGAAATTGGTGATCTAAGGACTTTTTTTTAAAAACAAATTGGAGATAAAATATAGTAGTATAAGGAGACGACGGCACATTTGATAACTTATCGGCTTCTACTTCTTTTTAAATTGACAACTCAACAATTTGGGAGTCCTAAAATTTTCTCACTCTTAAAAGTCAGCGCTTGATCCCATGTTCTCTTTGTTTTTCCTTTCTTTTTTCTTGGCCGTCCACTCAATCCCGCGTTCGCCACCTTATGGTTTTGCATTTTGATGAAAAATTGGAGTTTGGTCAAATAAGTCGATATAATTCGTGATGGGCTAATTTTTTTTATAAGGCATTCAAAATTCAGACACAAGTGGATAATATAATTCTGGCATTTAAAAAAATGAGCAATCAAATTCATCCAATTATTGGCAGGTAATTAAGCTAGTACATTACAAAAATTAGTTAAATTAGTTATTTATAATAAATATATGTTATTTTTTAAAAAATATCCTTGCTAATCAAGTGTATTAGTTAGAACTATTATTATTACAATGACTATTTGAAAAAAAAATATGAGAGAAATGGGATTAGAATCTTATATTTAGAATTAAAATAAAAGTCAAACGAGCTTTTATATTAAGGAGGTAGTATTTTACTTATGAAATATACACAGCCGAATTTTTTTTTTTTAAAAAAAAAGGCATTGTTCTCTTAAGATAAATTTCACCCGCATAAAATCCCAAAGAGAAGCACCTCATGTCATAAATCCCCATTACTTGTTGGGAGTTTGTAACTCTACTGGGAACACATTCCCAGGTCAAAATACTAGAAACAGATTTCATGCTCATTATTTTAATGAATTTAGACCATTCAAATCAATTTTGAATAGTTCTGAACTTCTGATTCAATTTTATTTTTTTAATCTTTTAAATAATTTTTTTATTTTAATAGATATAAAATTTAAAATAATGATAATCTTATAACTATGGTGTTGATAAAAAAACTAAACTAAACTATTCCATGATTGTAATTTTTATCCTGGATGCAATGAAATTAACACACAATGGAATACCAAGACAACTTATTGTTGGGCACGTTCATGACTTCTGGGAAATGTTGATCTTAGTTAATTACGGGAGATTGTCGATTGTACGTGTTGTAGTTTTGTTATTATTAAATACTCTAAAAAAATATTCCGGATTTTCAAGCATATATGTTACCGTTGGATGATGCGAACACGGCGTTGTCGTTTAGTTGCAAATTTTATTATTGAAATTAGGTCTAATATTTCAAATTTTTATTCAAATCAGTTTATTTACAAATACTAATCTTTTTCTATTGTCATAAGTCATAATATCTCAAATCACTTCGTTTAAAAAAATAAATGATGTAAAAATAAATGAAGTTATATATATATATATATATATATATATATGCAATGAACAAAATCCCAATTTTCTTTTCCGGTCAAAGAATGAACCTAATTATATTCCCTTAATTCATAATTATTATTTTGAAAAGATAACGCGCTGAGGGATCTGTCCAAGGGTTAATATTATTTATGAAAAAACATAAACAATTTTAATTAAGATGAAAGGCCAGAAAACTAATTAAAGAGCATAGGGGGATTAACTGATATATCTTATAAAAATAAAATAACCCGGGACCAACGGGCGTAGGTTCTAGTAGAAGGGACTATGACATAATCAGATAATCAATCATATTTTTTTATAAAAAAAAAAACTCCCACGAACAGATTTTGCGTGAGAATATATGTTGTTTAATTAATGTTAATTGATATTATTTTCTCATATATATAATCATGTTGGTAATTTATTTGCTATTGCCAATTGAGCTTCCCTTCACGTTATATTTATTCCTCTGATCTCCTGTAAAGTCTTTTCAGTTTAATCTTTGTTTTCTAGCCGATAACTTATTGAGTGCCATATAACATCAATATATATAAAAAACACAAAATATACAGATGAGCCTGTTCACAAATTGTGAAAATTGGCTATGCATGCCATATTTACATACATGCAGAAGGTGACCTCTTTAATTATTTCCATCACTGTCCTCTGACTCTGGAAATATATAGCTAAAGTCACCATTATTGTCTTCTCATAATAACCATGTTTTCCTGGCACAGACCTTTGTGATCTCTACGAATCCGTTTCAATTATAATTTCATCAGGATAGACTTGCAACCCCTTCATTCGCATACAAAAAAACGAAAAGATAATTAGAGATGTAATTAATTAATTTAGTTTTGATCTTATGAGAAAATTAATTAGATTGTGCAATATACCTGTGCACGTGCATGTCTTTCATCTCTGAAGCTAATAGCTTTGACCTTCAAGTTTAAGTCTCTGGGTACGTGTGCACGTGCATGTCTTTCCTCTCTGAAACTAATAGCTTTCACTTTTAACTCTCCTCTCCCTGTTAGGGCCTCGTTTAATATCTCATCATCGTCGTCATCATCTTCTTCTTCTTCATCCATTTCCCTTCTTTCCATGCTTGGTGATTTCATATCCTTTTAACAAACCCGGAGAAATGAATTAGAAAAAAGGGTTTAATTTATGGAGAAGATAAGCAAGTTAGAAATGATTTGAGTTAATTTAGTTACCTGGTGGAGATTGAGACGAGAAGAGTGACGGAAGGAAAGCCTTGAAGTAGTGCCTGCAATTTCTTCATACTCAGCAGCATCAAGTTCCTTCAAATGCTGAGGATTGAAGAGCTTTGGTAACAGATATTGCCTTATTATGATGAGAAAGTACAAGGGCAGAGGAAACAACATTCCTGCCATGGGAATCCAAGTCACTCCGAAACATATCAACAGATAAACAGATTGGAACAGTGTGAAGAACAGTATGGCTCTGAATGGTACTGTCTCTACAAATGAAGCATGGTCCCCCTCCAACACCCTATCATTTCAAACCAGAAAATGAGGTCAGTTAATTAATGCAGAGATGAGAATTATTGATTTAGTTTCTGGTTTTATTATTATAATTGGACCTACTTGTATCGTCTGTTGGGGGATATGAGGATATAAAGTATTCTTTCCCAGAATTGATTTCCTTGAAGACTATCAATGGCCATGTAAGCGAAGTAACCCCACATAACTGAAGTGGGTATCTTCTTTAAAAGAGGTAAAGCAAATACAGATGCTCCAACAAGTATTGCCTGTAACAGATTGCTCACTCTTTGCTCTTTCACTCTTATGGGCAGATGTTCATCAATATGTGTCTCAGGGTTAAATTTACTATCCGATTTCTCTTCCCCTTTTAGGATTGCTTCCTTTAAGTCCTCTAGTTCTTTAACCACTGAAGTCTGCAAAATAAATAAAGCAGCAGCCTTGTTCAGCATGGGGATCGAAGAGATGACTTTAAATACTGGGATGAAGCTTCATAAGTGTGACTTGACTTACAATTGGGCTTTTATCTATTTCTATGAACACTGCTTGCATATTTCCATAGATCTCAGAGTTGCTTGCTTTGCCCCTTATGCTTTCTTTGGCACTCTCCACCATCTTCCTCCGAATCAACTGTATCCACGAATCAAGCTGTATCCACAGATTTACCCAATCATTTAAACAAAGCATGTATAATCACTAACTCCTGATCAAGTTGTGTAATATATTGACAGAAAAATTCAGATCTCATTCACGGACCTGTTTCTTGAGAACAGCAAGGCTTTTAGTGTGCATGGGGGACTGAGGAAGAAGTGCACTGGAAGGTGGCAAACCAATCAACCCACAAAGCAAAGTCTGAAAATTTCTTCATGGGATTAGTGATCAGATAGTTTCACAATCACACCAGAACACAATGAGAGAAAGATATATAGTGAAATACCAGGAATCCTAGCAACAAAAAGTCATAGTGATGAGCAGAAGGTTTCTTCAGGTTGAATTCCTTCTGTTCTGCTAACTGAGAAGCAACACTATGATCGAAGAAGTAAAGACCCGCAATCATCAGTGCAGGAATAATAGCAGCAAAAATATATGCAGGTGGGACCTTCACCATATCCTGCACCAAACAGAAAATTATATTGACGTTTAAAATATCATGTTGTATGTGTACATCTTTATTTCAGTATCATCGTTATTTTGAGGGCAATATAGATTATTACTTGGACGACTTTCCAATGATGTAAAGAAGTAGATTCCCAAGCAAGAGGAGCAATGAGCCTTCTAGGAACTCCAGAGGGAAGTTTGTTACTTGGTACTGTGAAAGACAAGGCTGTCCACAGTACCACCATTAGCGGAACCCCGTAGTCTGCAAAGAAACTTCTCAATTTCCCTGCGCAAATTATGCAAATTATGTTACATTTCTTTACTGATCTTCTTCTTCGATAGCTTATTTGCTCATTAGCTTCAATAATTTTACGTGTAATTTGCAGGTGTAGTACAAATTCTTGTTTAATTGAAATATCTGTAAGTCATAGAAACAAATAACTTGATGACAACAAACCTGTGCCGTATAACCATGATCTGGCTTTCCTGATCTTGAGAGTGGAAAAGAGAAGGCCAAAAGAGAATATAATTCCCAATAGTCCATTTGCATAAAGCCACTGAAATTTGTTTTTCTCTAATGCTGGGTGCTCGGTCCCGTGTTTAGGAGCCTTAAACTCACTCACCATTCCCTGCGTTATTTTAGACAGATCAGAGGTTCAATTAGCTTCAAAAACACACTCCGTGTTTAGCATGCTAATTAAATATTCTATGTACCAAATTATAGTAACCTTGATAGCCTCTTTAAGGAAGATGACTGTGATCAACATGCTAAAAAGCTCGCTAGCAATCCTGGTGAATCTATGTACAATGCCACCAACATTGAATATTGCGAGAAGAAACAACATCAGAGCCGTCCAAACGCAAGTCCTGAGATGTTCACAAGTCTCATATTAGCTTTTTAACCTTTGAGAAGTTAATCAAGAACTATTGATGTACATGTTATCAAAACTTGCATTGTAACAAAGTTATTTAAGCTTCAAGCCTATACGTCTGGTCTCTAAGATTCCATCTTGAAATTTCTCATTATATATATGCAAGACTTCAAAAGAAATCTACACTCATGGACTCACCAAAAAGATTCAAATCCTCGAGAATTCCTCATACAAAATATTTGAAGTCCTATTTCCTAATACTTTAAGTCTTGACGGATATACCTGGCTAGAACTTAGAACTTTTCCTGAAAAGCATAAACTTAATTAGCCGCTTTCCATGTAGAGTTTTTTCAACGAACCAAACGGTCAAACAGACGGCCGTTTTAACTAAATATCTTCTCAACTAAATTCTCTTATTCATTTTTTTTCTTTTTAAATTAAAAGACTGATCAAATTCTTACTATGGAAGTTGCTTTTGTTCTTACCATGCAGCCCAAGCTAAGAAAAGTTGTCGTCCCAAACCATCTCTTTCTTTAGCAAACTTGTACATGTAAATGTACATGACGATAGTGGGCTCTGCGACTCCTAATATTATTAGGGGTTGGCCTCCAATAACTGAGTGTATGATTCCACATATAGCAGTTGAAGCCAGTGTTTCTACTGGACTCAGGCTTCCATCTTTAAACAAAACCACCAAATATAAGTAAATAAACATCCATTCCAAGACATGCAAGCACACTATGAAAAGGAGGGGAAAAAAAACATTATTTCGTAGGGCTGGACACCAAACATTATAGACAATAATATTGACAGTGTGACACGCATATATGGACAACAGACATTCATAGGTAGAACCTGTGGCTATATCGAGCTGTTCTCCAAAGGCTATAACAGGAAGAGCACAAGCGAAGAAGATATAGGTAGTTGGAGCCAATATCCTATTGTCAGAAAGAGAAAGAACGATTATATAAAGATTTGTGCTTTGACATTTGAACGAAGGCATCATATATGTTTGATATATATGTGGAGCAACAAAATTACCCGATTCCTGAACAGAGACCAGCAATCCAGTCTTCTTTGTAACATTTTTTTCTTCCTCGGAAATCATTAACTACGCCCTTGAAAGGTGTCTTCAAGCTGTCCATTTCTATGGGACAGAATGATAGTATGATGATTCAAGGGGGCTCTCCAAGATTTAAACTTTATTGCATGTGACCGCAATAAGTGGATGGTAGAAGAAGAGAAGAAGTGCCTTCGACTTGAAATCTTCATGTGAGTAGGTCATTATATATATAGACGCAAGGAAACAAGACACATAAGCATTTCCAATTTGTGTATACGTCAAATTGATAGAGTTGACATTGTTATTTGAAGGCTTTCTTAGTGAGATAGATAACTATCCAAAATGATGCGAGTTGGCAAACGTAACAAGTTGTTCCAAGGAATCGTGATTGACGGCTACTTGTTTGAAAAGGGAAATTAAGAATTCAGAAAGGAAAGGAAACGTCTCGTCTCTCAGCCTTACGTTAGCATCAATGCGATAAACAGTGTTTGCTCAAAAAAAAAAAAAAAAGAGAGCAATACGATAGACAATCAAAGGATAACAGCACGTACGTACCCACGCGGTTTTTGAGACCCCTGCACATATTGGCATATGAAAAACGACGAGGGGATGGTGTTGAGCTTTGCTCTTTTACACTGCCTCCGATTTTTGATATAAGAGTCAGATAATTAATTTATAAATATTAAAAAAATTAGTTAAGTTAATTATTTGTAATAAATAGATGTTATTTTTTCTAAAATATCTTTATTAATCAATTATGTGCATTAAAATTATTCCTTGATGTAAACTCCTTAACATGTGCAATTATCATAAGGATTTCCTAAGGGCAAAATAGATAAATATATTATTAGAGACAAACTGGATCAAAGTCTTATATTTAAAGTTAAATTAAATCTTCAGCTGTTCTAGGACCTTAGGTAATATTAACTCAAGTTGATGAGAATTATATCTTCATTTAAACAAGCGATTGAGTACTCGATTTTCAGCTATTGTGTCCGGAAGGGATTTAGCTTTTGTTCTCAATACCTTGAGGGAGATAATCTCTCCTATATCGGCATGGTCTTCTCCTTAGTCCTTATACTCACAAAAGAAACCACTCTAGCTCCCCCATTCTTATTACAAGTATTTATCATCAACAACTTTATATAGATTAAGAGATTGAGTTATTAGTTAATAGTTTTAAACTTTAAAATTATGTTCATTAATTAAAACATACATAGGTACCATATAAAAAATTGAAGAAAACTATAGGAACCTCAAAAATATAATGGTTTTTTCTTTTTTTCAATATGTAATTTTGGGCTTAAAATCATAATTAACTAATATCAAATACCGATTCTATACAATAAGAATATGTGTAATTTGGGTTTAAGTGGATTCATTTATGTCATAAAATATCCCACAGATAGGTAGAGTGGGAAGTTGAAAGGTCATTAGCAAAGAAGGTTGTTGCATATAGAAGATTCGAAAATATGTGAAAAGTCTTTATTACTATTAGCTTTCTTAAGGAGGGGAGAAATGGGATTAGTTAAGTTGTTTTTCCCTGAAAAGTCAACTCTCCCCCAGTATTTAGCATGAATTTCAGGACCATAAGCATATTCTCTTATATATGAATTCTCCATGGCCCTAATATTTTTGGGGAAAAGATATCTTTTTTTTTTCCTGGAAAAAAAATCTCTTAAACTAACAATGCTGTTTTTTCAACAAAATAGTATCATTCAAAAGTAACATATAGTAATTCTTAAGAGATTTATTTTCAAAGAGAAATAAATACTTGATTTTGATGGGTCACATGTAACAAAAAATTATAATTATTTATTAGAGCCCCACTCTTATTATTTAATTACAGCCAGCTCACACACACTACATATTTTAACAAAGGTTTAACCGTACAGATCTGGAACAAGTGAAGAACACAGAACAATTATACTTAACGGTCACTCTCGATGCCAAATGGGTGCGAAAGCCTTGTTTATAAAATATTAAAATATTCTTTTTGATCGAGAAGTGTTTTTCACTTGTGGCCACTTGTGAGGTTTGGCTTTGATTCATATATAATTATGTTTATTTAATTTTCTTTTTAAAAAAACATGATGATGGTTATCAAGTAAACTGTTTAATAACGTACGGTACGTCGTTGGTTGTACGGTGTTATGGTTTTGTTTTTCTAATTATAAATTATTCATTTGATTCTAAATATAAGACATATTTTGTAGTACAAATTATATTATAAAGTAAATCTTATATTTAGAATCGAATGAGTATTAATCATCAATTCTCTTATTTTCAAACTTATGATCTAGCTGGAAAATGATGCCAATAGCCTCTGAGCGTATCCCGTATTCCCGGCAATCTTGAAAGTTGAAAGTTGAAACTTGAAACCCACATGGGAGCCTCATGGGGTAACTAATATTATCACAATATTATATTTGAACTTTCTATTTTTTAAAATCTAAACAGTCAGGTAAGAAAATCAATTAGGCTACAGATCATATCCTGCTCCATTAATATTTTTCCCTCAAAATATCACACTTGAAAATATATAAGAATATTTATCATAAAAAATATCATAAAAATATGTTGCCTTTAATTGCCATTGCCTCAAAACTTCTTTAATGCTTCATCCACGCTAACCTTACTTTGTTTCATTAATCAATATATAATTACTCCCTCCAATTTCTAACATAGAAATTAGTTGAAGGTTGGATTTGGTCATAAATATAATACCTCTATTTATCTTGCCTCTTATATTTATTATTTTTCTGAAATAATCTACTTAACTTATAAACCGATAATCCGATATACTACTCTTTTGGAATCTTAAATATAAGATCTAGTTTGTGAGTGTAATTTATGCTACAAATTAGATTTTATATTTAAGACTGAAAGTAATATAATATAACGTTATCTAGGAGCTTTTGGGATATATTTATTATAATTAATCAATTTATTTGAATTTTTAATTTACCTAAATTAGTTGGATGGTTTTTATATTAATATTAGAAGGGTTAAAAAAATAAAAAATGATGATGATTATACATATAGATCATTGATAATGGTATCTATCATATATTTATACACACACACACAAATATGTTTTTAATGTTGATTGATGTTCCTCATACAAGGAGACTCTGTTGAATTGATCAAACTCATTGGCCAAGTTTGATTTCTCCTTTTACTTCTTCAATGCAGGCTAGAAATATCTTTATATCAGTCTATAAATTACACATTTTATAGTGTTTCAGATGGATGAAAAAAAAAGCATTGAATATAATTGTTCCAAGTTTTTGAGTTCAACAAGTTACAATTAATTCAATTTATTTATTTTTTGTCACATATATTCGTAATCAAGTTCATTTACTATCTCTAATTGTTCCAAGTTTTAATTTCTTTTAACACGTATATCAATGAACTACGAATTAAAATGCTTCTAATCAATAATCTATTTGTTTATTTAATTAGTCTATCTCAAAATCTCACAAAGGAGGTTACAATTGACATGGATGGATCAGATATGACAAAAAATTATAGCAATTTTGTTAGAGTATAATATTTTTAATTTAATCCCATCTAAATCACATACCAATATTTTAGCAATTATTCAGCCGTACAGTTATGAAATAGAGCATGATAAAGAAGCACTCATCGTCACTGTCTTTTAATAATTACTTAATAATATCAAGTGGTTACACACACCTGCAAAAATTTTAAATAATATTGCGCAAAGCAAGAAAAAAAAAATTTTTACGCTTAAAAGTCAACATGTTTGTGTGAGCTTACGTGGATATATATCATGCTTATAATTTTTTTATTTAATCCAATGAAAATCGCTTACCATATTTTAAAAATAATTACTTCAACGGTACACATGGAAATTTCATGGAAAAATCATCGTCATGCAACATCATATTTTGTCGGTCTTTTGATTTGGAAAGATTCGCAGTCTTTTTAATAATTTGTTAATTAACGCATAAACAAATATCTAGATGCTTCACAGATTAGAAAAAAACCTGGAGAAAATTTCAACAATATTAGTTTTTTTGGAAAAAAATTGAGGAATACTTTGAAATTTTGATGGAGACGCAACGAATCTGGACACTATAGTCAGTATATTCGTGAGATGAGGGTGTGGATACACGATTTTTTTTTTCCATATCAGAAGGAATACATGACGTTTTAAAAATGTCTTTTTTTATTCTGGAGTTTGGGTCAAATAAGTTAATTAGTATTTTTCTTAAATGGTTGGCGAATTTTCTAAGGTATTCCAAAAATGAAAATATGTACAGTTATATCATCCCACACCCACTGGGAAACTCCCTTCAGTCCAAAATATATGATACCTTTTAGAAGAAAACCCTGATGTATGAGAGGTAGTCTTCGATGGATTATACATTCTTCTTTGTTTGATAACGAGTCAGCATCCTTTAACTTATGGGTATCAAAAAAGCTGATTTTTTTGTTGCAGACGATCATTTGGAATGATCAAGCAATATTGTCAAATTAAACAAGATTTTGTGCAACTGTTAAGCTGCTTTGTCAGTTTTAGTATAGACTTTATTAAGTCTTTATCTCTTTCTCTTTTCTTTTTTTTAAGTTCTTGTTTTTCTTTAGAATCTACCTTGTAATGACTTTCGTTATCTTTAATTTAGTGGCATTTTGATCTTTTAATTAAAAAATAAAAAATAACCCTGATGTTACTATTTATCCGTGATACATATCGGATGTTGACAAAGCAAGAGATGGGTGGGTGACACAAATAAAAACATTAAAAAAAGGTTTTCAATTTAAGATTAGTTGATGGCTCTTCTTTATTGATTGGCATAAAACCAATTTTGATCAAGAGGAGTATAAAATAAATGAAGCCGCCTTTGAAACCCAAGAGCAACGGAACGTACGGTACGTTTGTCTGGTGTACGGTATGTCGTTTTCTGGTTAAGTGGTTATAAAATACTCTCAGGCATTTCTCAGTCCGATATGATGATGCCAATAGCTCTTATCATTTTCCCCGCATGTTGCTGTCCATCCTCATAGCCATGTGGTGGACTCATTAATTAATTCATCCCCTTCTCCCACTATATTACCCAGCTTAGTTTTTTTACAAAATATTACCTAGCTTAGTTGGTAGGACTTATAATGGGATCTTTAATACTATCTCCGATCCTGCAAGTTGACTAATTTGAGGATATTAAGAAGAAAAAAATTAAGTTAGTTATTTGCAATAAATAGGTATTGTCTTTCTTAAAATATCCTTACTAATCAAGTATATTAGTTGGAATTATCATTGATATAAGAACTACCTTAAGAAAAAAATATATAAATATGAGAGACAAAGTGGACTTAGGTCTTATATTTAGGACAAAAAAAAAGTCAAAAAAAGTCTTATATTAAGAACAGGAGATAGTATAAGATCTAATTTATAGTCCAAATTAAATTATAAATTAAATCTTACACTAAACAATAGAGGCAGTAATTTTGGTATGCAATTGTGTTAGCTGTTTAAGAGCTTTGTTACTTCATGATATGCCCAATTCATCAATTTAGAGTTCATTTGATTGGGAGTAAGTTCGCTGGGCCGGGGGAAAGGATTTGATGCTGAGTTTGATTAGGAAGTGAATAAGGGAAGACTGGATTCTAATAAATCTGTGTGGAGCACAATGCTTTGTTTTTTCCTTCTGAATAAATATTACTCATTTGATGTTAAATATAAAACATATTTTGTATTGTAATTTATGTTATAAAATGAGTGTTATATTTAGAACAAGATGACTAACGAGTAGTACCTTTGGCACAGAGATGATAGTTTTTACTATAAAATATTCTCATAATCAATTTCATTTACTTGATATATGAAATCGATTTTTATAAATAAATTGAACAACAAGTGAGTTATGAATAATTCAATTTATTTAATTTATTCTCATAATCAATTTCATTTACCATCCCTAATAATTAATTAAAGAAGTCGGCTGGATCTCACACCGAATTTTTTTAAAAAAAATTATATACAGCTAGAAAAATTAACGACCAAGAAATAATAAATGAACAATAAAATAATAATATTACTAACAACTAATTTAGGTACAGTCAATCTTTTAATTTTAAACAAATTTTTAATTTTTTCTCTTAATTTTAAAAAGTATATTTTAAATCATTTAATCCCCAAATTGTTAGTCTTAAATGATAATTTTTTTAACGCTCATGGTTGCTTTCAAAATTAAAATTAATATATTGGTATGTGAGAATATTTTATCAATATTTAAGATCTTAACATTATCATTTTTAGTTAACAGTTTTAGAGTTAAATGACCAAAAACACACTTTTTAAAATTAAGATATCAAAATAAAATCTTGTTTAAAGTTAAATAACTAAAAGTATGCTTTTATTAATTTATTCGTTCTATCTCAAACTTTATACGAGAACTACTTGACTTAGCTACGGATCAGATATCACAAAAAAGTTAGTCATTTATTAGAGGAGAATCTTCTTTTGTTTTTTTATTTTGCCAGAGCAATTTTCTTTTAATTTGATTTTGTCTAAATCACGCTCCCTCTTTTAACAATGAATCAGCCGTACAGTAGGACATATAAATAGGACAAATATAGTGTCTTGTAGTAATATAATTAGTTAATTTTTTTAATAAATATAAGAGAGAATTAGACCAAAGGATCGCAGAGAAAAATATTTAGTAAGAAAGACCGTAAAAATTAGAACTATTTAAAAGGACCAAGTGTTCAAACATAAATTTTAAAATACCAAATTACCCTTTCCACTTTATTCATTCTCCCGATTTTGTTTACATTCAAGAATAAAATACATCAATATCCTTTCTACTTAACCATCAAGCCATGAGTTCGGCAAACTTATATATTAATCAATGTCTATAGAATATGCCAAAATCCTAAGGTCAAGGTATGAAATTAATTACAAATATGCATGATACACAACTGTAGCAGAGAGAAGAACCAAATCTCATTGCTTATTTCTTAAAAAGCCGAAACAATATACTGATGGCGGGTAACTCGAAGCATACCTGGTCAAATATATTCTGCGGCAATCACTAATAGATGATAAGAGAGATGCAAAAAGGGTTTAAGGGCAAACGATTGTGTTATTTCCTCTTACAATAGATTCTAGCACCTGCTATCAAAGAATTAGATTTCTGGAATTTAAAAGTGAGTAAAAACCTTTATCATCAACGAGTTTCAAGGGTTTTTTGATTTTGTGTGGAGTGGGATGCGGGCTAGTGGAAAACGAGAGAACTCACTAACTGTCAAATAATTGAAATATCGTGTGAGAGAAAATAGGAGAATAAGTTGTGGGCAATTTTGTCTTTCTAAAATTATATTTTAATATATGGTCCTTTAAAATAATTCTAATTTTTATAATCCTCACGCTAAAATTTTTTTCTATGGGTCCTTTGTTCTAATTTTCCCGAAATATAATTAGTGAATTAACTCGTCGAAAATAATCAACATACCAATTGGTTACACACCTGCAAAGATTCCACGTAAAATTTTCTTGCGCTTAAAAGTCAATACCGCGTTGGCGTAACGTAACTGTGGATATTAATATTGGACATCATATTTTTTTAAAAAAAATATTTATTTTTTTGGAGGCTGCGTCATCCTATAAGTTTGATAATTTTGAAGGCCGCGTCAGATAGATAAGTGATCGGGCTCAATTTTATAAGCCTATCACGGTTCAAACAAGGCTGGCATTGCAAATTGCAACTTCTTCTTCCGTGGGGATTATGATTAAGATTATTAATTAGGATTATTATGATGATGATGATTATTAAGAAAAAATAATTTATAGATCCATATAATTTCACTGGATTAATTCTTAATCAAGTTTATCACGTCCTCATAATTCTCAAATCATAGAGAATTTGATTAAAAATTAAGTAATCCTATGAAAAAAATTACTAAAATGTAATTTAAAATCAAATACCTATACAAGTAAGTTGTTTGATTATTGATTGAAGTAGCATCATTCTTATAAAAAAAAATACAAGTTTAAATCTTAAAAAATATACTTATTAGAAAGATTTTACTCTTCTGTTAAAAAAAATAAAAAAAGACTTTACTCTTAAATGTTTTTAGC
>NW_021637533.1:0-101081 GCF_004799145.2 Neltuma alba | reverse complement strand
TTCAGGTTTTCAAAAAATTTAAAAAATAGTATTTTTTATAATTTTAATAATACTGTTGCCAAGTTTAGAGTATAGTAAGCATTAAGTTTTTTCAAAAACATTTTTACGACTTTAGTAATTATTTTTTTTGAAAAAAATTTCATTGTTAATATTGTTAATCGTGCTAAAATTATAAGGAAAAACCATATTGAAAGTACCTATACTTTCTCTCAATTTTTAATTTGGTACCTATGTGTTTTTTTCCCTTTAATTAAACATTTAATTTCATCTTTTTAGCAACATTAGCTCTTATAACTTTGTTCTATTGATATTTTTAGTCTCTACATAAGGATTAATGATATTAACAGAGGAAAAATAAAGATTTAGTTAAGAACAAAAAAACACATAGGTACCAAATTGAAAATTGAAAAAAAGTATAAGTACCTCCAATATGGTTTTCCTAAATTATAAAAATACTATTTTTTAAATTTTTTAACAACCTCTGTTTCCTCACCTCTCCTCACTCTGTTTAATTCCTACTTTTTGATTCCTAGTTTTTGATTCCTACTTTTGCTTTGGTTCCTTCGGTTCTACTTTTTTCTGATCCCTACTTTCTGATCCACACTTGTTGTCACGGAACGAAAATTGTTTAATTTCCCAAGACCTGACTCAAAGGGAGGAAGTTGATCAAACTGGGAAAAAAAAGAAACTGAAAAAAAAAAATGTGGGAGGACACGACAAAGGAGTGCTTTTTAGTGGCTGGAAACTGAAATTGGAAAAATTGGAAATTGAAATCATCGTAGGGTGAATGGGCGAAGACGAAGGAACAAGATAGAAGCCATCAAACTAGACAATGGCAATTACATCAAACTAGACAATGGCAATAAGATCAAACTAGACAATGGCAATTAGATTGGTCACCGGTGACTGGCAAAGTCACGTCTCACATCAGTTAGTACTCAACTATCATTTCAGCCAGTGTTCGGCCGTCACCTATCTATCTAGCGCTGTTCGGCCGCCACCTATCTATCTATTCTGTTTCTGCCATTTCTGGTATATCTATCTTTCTCCCTTCCTTCCTCCTACCTCTCCTCTCTCCCCTCTTTCTCTCATCTCCTCTCTCCTCGTTCTCCTCCTCTCCTCAGTCTCGGTGCTTGTTCTCGTGCTTGCTTGCGTCCTCCTTGCTTCCTCGTTACCCATTCTTCTCCTCTCTCCCCTCTTCTCCCCTGGGTGCTTGCTTGCTTCCTGTTCCTCCGTTACCCATTTCACCTTTTTTGGACCATTTCACTTCAGTTATGCATACAGTTATTCGATCAGCAGACAAGAAAAAGTCGAAGTCCAAGTGGAAGAGAACCAACTCCACCTGGGGACGGAATGATATCCGTCTCTTATTATCGGCAATAAGACGTGTGTGGTATCAGCGATACTCATATTATTAAATATGTTAAGAACGAGAAAAAAAACTGGAGCCGCAAGAGCATTCGAGCACAGATTAAATCATTTAGTGAGGTGCACCAGTTTTATTAAGCGGAATGGATATTGTAAGTTTAGGGACTCAGATATTCAAACAAGATACCGTGCTAATGACTTGGTTTTTTTTGCCAGGAAGCTAACGCTGCAGCAAAGAGTCTCTACTCGTTGATGGGGGAAGATTTGTGGAGCGAATTTCTACAGACATTTAGAGAGGCAACTGCTGCTCACGCCCCCCAAAAAAGAGATGCTCTTCCTCCGTCTCCCCTTCCTCCACCTTCCGAAGACCTCCCGAAGAACTCCCCGAAGAACTCCCCGAAGAATTCCCCGAGGAGGATTCTTCGAAGAACCTGCTGTACCTCCTCCGCCTCCCCCTCCCGAGCAACAACCTGCTACCTCCTCCGCCTCCCCAACAAAACCTAACCTGCTGCTGCACCTCCTCCGTTTCAATCTGACTGGGAGTCTTACACCCACTGCATCCACAAGATGCGAGAAGGAAAGGTGTGCAATACTCTCACAAGGAGGGCAGGCATGTATGTTAGAGACCCGTATTTTAGACATATCGCGATGGAACTCCCTTTCGGCTCCCTCACACAATTTATAAAAGAATACGAAAAAGAAAAAGACAAAAGGGAAAGGGAAAACAGAACACACGCTGGTGGTAATTTCTCTGTTTAAGTTTTTTTTTTAAAAAAATTTTTGTAGGTTACTTCTGATCTTTTGCTTGTTTGTGATTGTGTGATTCGGCTTCATCAAGCTGGGCTATACTTTGATTAGGCTTCATGCTTCATGAAGGTCGGCACAGTGTGGGAGGGTTGCTGTGTGTGGGATTGTTGTGTGTGTGGGATGCTGCTACGATTAATATTTCTGGTTTTTTTTGTTGGTAAATATTACATTTCTTCTACTTGAAAAAAGTTTGGTTCACAGGACTCGAACAACAAATAGCCGCTGCCACTTTTTTTGACCAGGGAAATATCATGCAACTTTTTTTGGTGCTTGTCAAGGATTGAGTTTGAAAAATCTTAGAAAATTAATGTTGGTTACACATCAATCAAGATTGTTTGGTTTGTTTTGATGTAATGTGGTTAAATAGTGGACTTTTATCATCGACTTTTAATGTGTTTGTTGAGAAGTTTAGGGTTTGATATATGTGAAGGGAAAAGTAAAAATTAAAATTTATGTAAGATTATGTAAGATTATGATAATTTTTAGTAATGACACAAAATTCCAAAATTCAAAATTTCAAATTAAGTTGTAATGTGGGAATGTCTAGGATTTCATATTTGTTAATATTATTAATATAATATTATTAATATATGGGGGTGATTGAGCTAATCTCATATTCAGTAAAAAGAAATTCAAAAAAATAATATTTTATTGTTATAATAATAATATATATATATATATACACACACACATATATAAAATACTCACGAAGAATTTGAGTAAGAAGAATTTGGAGGAGCTTGGGACAGGTTGGGACAGATTGGAATACATGGGAATATGAGAATATAGAGAATAAATAGAGATGAGACCCAAGTATTTAGTTGCCATATAAAAATTTAGAAATAAATAAGTCACTTTCTTTAATATTTAAATAAATTATTTGTTCAGTTGGGTTATTTGATTTTATTTATTGGTTTTAAAATACTTATTTTAAATTATTTATGAACATATATAATATAGTTATACAATAAGATTATTTATTTATAAATATCTGTCGTAGTTGAATAAATTTACAGCGTTATTTCAAAATTTTGGTATAAAGAATCTTGCGTCAAGAATTCTCAGAATATTTAGGATAAAAAATTTCATTAAATTAAATTAGAACTTTAATATAAATTATTTGTTGGCAATTCACGTCTTGAGGGAAAAAAAAAGATGTTTCCAATAAATTAACCTAAAAGTGTGCGGAATGCACTCTCTATCTTAATGCTTAATACTTAAATCCAAGTTTATTTTAATAATAATTCAATCCATTTGTGGTTTGTTGTCGTCGTGTGGCTCATTTTTATCATTTTATTTATATAAAAAGTCATGTTTTTTAAAATACAAAGAAGAATATTTTGGAATGGAGAATTTCTGGACATGAATGTTATAAAAAATACATAAAGTTATAAAAAGTTTCAAGAAAAACAAAGAAAAACATATCAATATTATTTAAATGATAAAGAATACAAAATAGAATATATCCTAATTAATATTTCTTATTATTTCAAATCTAGTTACGTACACCTTGCATTCTAGCTATTTTTCATGTCCTTTTCTATTATTTTTCCATTATTATCAAGTGAGATTATGACATATACATTAGGTTTAGATTATATTGAGTGTAATTTATTGTGTTATGCATTCGTTGGTCGAAACATTTATAAAATTTTTGTTCATTAAAATAATTAACTAGGATTTTCTTCTTTTCTTGTTTAGAGAAAAAGGAAGTTTCAAAAAATATGTATTTGTTGTGGAGGTGTAGTAGTAAAACTTATAGTGAACCTTAGAGGAAACAACAAAATAGGAAAAAATTGTTATATGAAAGCATAAAAACATACGACAAAGAGAATAGAAAAAGTAATCAAGGAATCAAAATTTTAATGGGAAAAAAATTAAAAAAATTGTGAAAGTGGAAAAATACTTCAAATAAAATTTTAGTTTGTAAGTTTATATAAGGGAATTAAAAAAATATTTGTTTCCTTTATGCAACTACAACTTTATGCAACTACAACTCTTGATAGCTACAAGGTATGATTCCCCCTACGAAATAAGTATGCGTTTACTACTTTCTTGAGAGAAATGTTGAAGGAGAGTTTCGACGGCGCTTGAGAGATGACTTCACGGCCACTTCTTGAGAGAAATGAACCACGGGCAGATACACGGGTAGCATGAAAAATAGTGAAATAGCGAAGGGGCAGCTACGGTAAACCGAAACCTCAGAAAGCCTCGCGCCACGGCGCCTTGACAGGTAGAACTGGGTATAACATTCGTCCAACATTCGCCCACCCACACACATAGTGATGATAGACAGGATAGACAGGAGAAAGAGGTCAGGGTCAAGTGCATAACTGGCAACTGCAAAGGACGGAGGACGAGCGAAGGGAAATGCCGGTGGGTAATGAGTCCTTCTCTGCCTAATCCATTTTTTTTTAATAAGAATCCATACTAAAATAAGTTTTTATGGCATTTAGTACTCTAAAATATGTTTCTAATTTATTACTAATTTGTTTTGTTCCTGAGAAAACAAAATTGTACTAAAAATTATTTTGTGATACCGGACTGAGAAATACTTTTAAGAACAACTAAGAAAAATCTTCTGAAGTATTAAATGAGACCTCCTAATATATTTTTTTCTTAAAGCTTCTATAAAGCTTCTATAGATACGATACTGCAATACATCAATCAAAACTGTTTCAACATTAAAAACAAACAAAAACTAGAGCTGAGCAATAACAACAACACTAAACTTAGATAGTGCTTTTAGAATATGTCTTATCTTAGTCACTGAAATTTCCAGAATATATTTTTTATTTTGTGATTTTATTTTCTCCATCTCCTCCCCTATTGCCTCCCATTAATCAAAATAGAATTTGATTATACTAATAGAGCCGGAATTTTTCCGTGAGAAACAGGCTTAAAGGTTAAAAGGTTTATATATTTTTTTTTTAATATTTAGTTTGAAATTAAATTTTCATGGTTTGATTTATTAAAAATGAATAATATTATGTGTTATATAATTTGTGATTTTATATTTTGAATTTGAAATGTAAATTTTTTGTGGGAATGAAGCCAATAGGTGATTTTTTAAAAATACAAAGAAGAATATTTTGGAATGGAGAATTTTTGGACATGAATTATAAAAAATACATAAAAAGTTATAGAAAGTTATAAGGTTTCAAATACAAAATAGAATATATCCTTATTGAATCATCAAATATGTAAATATTATTTGAAATCTAGTTACATACACCACCTTGCATTCTACCATTCTAGTTATTTTTCATGTCCTTTTCCATTATTCCATTATTAACAAGTGAGATTATGACATATATTAGATATATGTATATATCAGGTTTAGATTATATTGAGTGTAATTTATTGTGTTATGTATTAGTTAGTCATACATTAGGAAATTTTTAGGAAATTTTTGTTCATTAAAATAATTAACTAGGATTTTCTTCAGAAAAAAAAACCAAAAAATATGTATTTGTTGTGGAGGGTTTTCTTCTTAAGACAAAATATGTAGTAGTAAAACTTATACAATTATGCAATTAAAAGTGAACATTAAGAAGTGAAACTTAGAGGAAAGAGAAAACAAAACAGAAAAAAAAATTGTTCTATGAAAGCATAAAAACAAACGACAAAGTGACAAAGAAAATAAGAATAATATTTATGAAATTGAAAAAAAATACTTAAAATAAAATTTTACTTCGGGAGGAAAAAAATTGTTTCCTCCATTTGTGATGCAACTACAAACTCTTTCTTCCTAAGAAATAAGTCTGCAAGTCTGTGTTTGCTACAATAGAGTTAACTCAACTCCACTCCAACTACCACTCCCACTCTTCACGCTCCCACTAACTCTATACTCCAACCCTACACCTCACATCCTCACATCCTCCTCACATCTTCACACATCTCACATCCTCACCACATCTGGTCCACATACACTCCCACTAGCAAATTCTGAAACAAAAACTCCTAGCAAAAACTCCCGTGACACTCACTCCCACTAACAATAACACTCACACTCCCACTCACTCACACTCCCACTTGTAGATTTAAAAAGTCTAATCAAATCAATCATTAAAGACAAAAACAAACCCAACAGTCACCCAGCTTAAACTTTAAATAGAATGTGTAAAAAGAGTTTCAGTAAACATGCAAAGTAATTGGTAGTAAAGACATTTGGATGATCTCAAAATACTCATCTTTGTAAAATCTTTGCAAAATCACTAGCTTCAACTCAATGGCTTCAACTCAATACAACTCAATAGATTAGATCAACTCAACAGAATAAAATCAATAGAATAGATTACAACAAGATCCAAAACTTTTTCACCACCTTCACAAGTAAGCAAAGCCTCGCATGGCCCGAATCATCATCATAAAAAAAAGCCAGAAGAGGACTACTACAACTACTATACTACTCTATGATTATCTTCTATACTACTCTATGATTATCTTCTGTCCTATCTTGTCTCTTATGATCTCTCTCCCCCGCTTGTGTCTTATGATCTCTCTCCCACACTCACGCTCTTGAGCTCTACAAGAGGGCCAGCTTAGCTACCACTCCCCCAACAACCCTCTTCACTCCTACTAACTCTCTCCCACTAACTCTCAGCATGCTTTCTAGTCCAACATACACTCACACTCCCACTAACAATAGCATCACACTCGCACTAGGATTTAAAAGCCTAATCAAATCATTGTTATTAGTTGGCAAGGAAATTAATTCATAATAAAACAAACAGTACAGCCCACCAAAATGCATCCCATTCAACATCTTTGTAACAAATTATAACAAATTATAAACATGATAAACATGCGCCAAACAAAGAATGCCAAAGCCAAATCTGTAAAATGCAAGAATGCATGCGCTAACAAGCAAGCCAAAGCCACATCAAACAAATATTACAATACAAAATGCAAGACATGATAGGGTTGTTAAACTCATGATAGGGTTGTAAACTCTGGCCTCTAACTTTACCATACATCATCCATCATCCCCATCAACCTCTTATCAACCCCTTATCCCATCAACAACAAAGGTCTGCGCAAAACATTAGTTTAAGCTTGTTTGTACTACTACCCCTTATCCCATCAACAAAGGTCCGCGCAAAACATTAGTTTAAGCTTGTTTGTACTACTACTCACTACTCTATGATCTTCTCTGCCATGATCTCTCTCCCACGCTCCCCACGCTCAAGAAGGGCCAAGAGGGTAGTTGGGCAGTTTGATGAGTTTGACTAGACAATGAAAGTTTGACTAGTTTGACTAGACAACAGAAATGAGTTAAAAGTGAGTTTGGTGGAGTGGTGTACACACAATAAACTCAAACTCAAACTTAGCTACCACTCCCACAACTCTTAACAAACTCTAATAACCTCGCTCTCTAATAACCTCACTCTCACAAACTCTAGACTCCCACCCTACTCCTCACTCCTACTAACTCTACACTCCCACTCTACTCCTCCTCACCTGGAATGGATTTTCCCACTCTACTCCTCACGTGGATTGGATTTACCTTACTTGGATTGGATTTAATTGGATTTAAAACTCTTCAACTTAAAGCAAACTAACTCAAAACTAGCTATAACTATAGCTACTAACATAAGACGCTCACACACCCACTAACAATACTAATACTCCCACTAACAATAGCACTCCCCATGTGGATTTAAAAGTCTAATCAAATCAATCATGAAATCATGGCTTCATGGCTTGTTTAGAACAAACCCAAAACTTAAAACCCAAAACTCAATAGCATGCAACTTAACACATTCTTAGAGTCACCACCTATTCTTAGAGTCACCCAGCTTAACCTTCTTCTCTTAACCTTCTTCTCTGCCATGATCTCTCTCCCAGGCTCCCCATGCTCCCCACACTCAACAAGGGCCAAGACAGTAGTTTGATGAGTTTGACTAGACAATGCAATAGAAGTGAGTTTGGTGTAGAGTGGTGTACACAACAAACTCAAACTTAAACTTAGCTACCACTCCCATAACTCTTAACAAACTCTAATAACCTCACTCTCACTAACTCTACACTCCCACCCTACTCTTACTCCCACTAGCTCTACACTCCCACCCTACTCCTCTTCACTCCTACTAACTCTACACTCCCACCCTACTCCTCACCTGGATTGGATTTAATTGGATTTAAAACTTTTTAACTTAAAGCTAACTCGAAACTAGCTATAGCTACTAAGATAAGACGTTCACACACCCACTAACAATACTAATACTCCCACTAACCCACTAGCAATAGCACTCCCTATGTGGATTTAAAAGTCTAATCAAATCAATCATCGCTTCATGGCTTGTTTACAACAAACCCAAAAAAAACTCAATAACATGCAACTTAACACATTCTTAGAATCACCCATTCTCAGAGTCATCGAGCTTAACCTTAACCTTCTTCTCTGCCATGATCTCTGATCTCTACAAAGTGAGTTTGGTGGAGTGGTGTACACCACTCTACACAACAAACTCAATTAGCTACCACTCCCACAATTCTTAACAAACTTTAATAACCTCACTCTCACTAATTCTACACTCCCACCCTACTCGCCACTCCCACTAACTTCACACTCCCACTCTACTCCTCACCTCCTCACCTCGATTGGATTTAATTCGATTTAAAACTGTTCAACTTAATAGCTACTAACATAACTAGTTATAGCTACTAACATAAGACGCTCACACACCCATTAACAATACTAATACTTCCACTAACAATAGCACTCTCCATGTGGATTTTTCTAATCAAATCAATCATGACTTCATGACTTGTTTAGAACAAACCTAAAACTCAATAGCATGCAATTAACACATTCTTAGAGTCACCCAACTTAACCGTAACCTTCTTCTCTCCCATGATCTCTCTCCCATGATCTCTCCTTTGATTAGGCACTGAAAGTTTGACTCGACAATAGACAATAAACAATAGAAAGTGAGTTTGGTGGAGTGGTGTACGCCACTCCACACAACAAAATCAAACATAAACTTACTACCACTCCCACTACTCTTAATAAACTCTAATAACCTCACTCTCACTAACTCTAGACTCCCACCCTACTCCTCACTCCCACTAACTCTACACTCCCACCCTACTCCTCATCCTCACTCGGATTTAATTGGATTTAAAACTCTTCAACTTAAAGCTAACTAACTCGAAACTAGGTATAGCTACTAAGATAAAACGCTCACACACCCACTAACAATACTAATACTCCCACTAACAATAGCACTCTCATGTAGATTTAAAAGTCTAATCAAATCAATCATGGCTTCATGTTTTTAGAACAAACCCAAAACTCAATAGCCAACTTAAGACATTTTTGGAGTCACCCATTCAGTCACCCATTCTTAGAGTCACGCTCAACAAGGGCCAAGAGGACAATTAGTTTGACTAGGCAATGGAAGTTTGACTAGACAATAGAAAGTGAGTAAAACTTAAACTTAGCTACCACTCCCACAACTCTTAACAAACTCTAATAACCTCACTCTCACTCACTCTCACTAACTCTAGGCTCCCACCCTACTCATCACTCCCACTCCCACCCTACTCATCACTCCCACTAACTCTACACCCCCACTCTACTCCTTACCTCTCACCTCCTACTCCTCACGTGGATTGGATTTAATTGGATTTAAAACTCTTTAACTTAAAACTAACTAACTCGAAACTAGCTATAATAAGATATACTAGGATAAGATGTTCACACACCCACTAACAATACTAATACTCCCATGGCTTGTTTTCATTTAGAACAATCCCAAAACTGAATAGCATACAACTTAACACATTCTTAGAGTCACCCATCCTTAGAGTTAGAGTCACCCAACTTAACCTTAACCTTCTTCTCTGCCATGATCTCTCTCCCAGGCTCCCCAAGGGCCAAGAGGGAGGGCAGTTTGATGAGTTTGACTAGGCTCCTCACGCTCAACAAGGGCCAAGAGGGAGGGGCAGTTTGATGAGTTTGACTAGGCAATGCAATAGAAGTGAGTTTGGTGGAGTGGTCTACACTGCTCTACACAGCAAACTCAAACTTAAACTTAGCTACCACTCCCACAACTTTTAACAAACTCTAATAACCTCACTCACTAACTCTACACTCCCACCCTACTCCTCACTCCCACTAACTCTACACTCCCACTCTACTCCTGGATTGGATTTAATTGGATTTAAAATTCTTCAACTTAAAAGCTAACTAGCTAACTAACTCGAAACTAGCTATAGCTACTAAGATAAGACGCTCACACACCCACTAACAATACCAATACTCCCACTAACAACAACAATAGCACTCCCCATATGGATTTAAAAGTCTAATCAAATCAATCATAGCTATGGCTTGTTGTTGTTTTCATGGCTTGTTTAGAACAAACCCAAAACTCAATAGCATGCAACTTAACACATTCTTAGAGTCACCCATTCTTATTCTTAGAGTCACTTAACCTTCTTCTCTGCCATGATCTCTCCCATGATCTCTCTCCCACGCTCCCGACGCTTAACAAGGGCCAAGAGGGCAGTTTGATGAGTTTGACTAGGCACTATGATCTCTCTCCCAGGCTCCCCACGCTCAACAAGGCCAAAAGGCAAAAGAGGCAATAGAAGTGAGTTTGGTGGAGTGGAATACACTCTACACAACAAACTCAAACTGAAACTTAAACTTAGCTACACAACAAACTGAAACTTAAACTTAGCTACAACTCCCACAACTTTTAACAAACTCTAATAACATCACTCTCACTAACTCTACACTCCCACCCTACTCCTCACTCCTACCCTACTCCTCACTCCAACTCTACTCCTCACGTGGATTTAATTGGATTTAAAACTCTTCAACTTAAAGCTAACTAACTCGAAAATAGCTACTAAGATAAGATAAGACGCTCACACACCCACTAACAATACTAATACTCCCACTAACAATAGCCCACTAACTCGCTGTGTGGATTTAAAAGTCTAATCAAATCAATGGCTTGTTTAATAGCATGCAACTTAACACATTCTTAGAGTCACCCATGATCTCTCTCTGAGGCTCCCCACGTTCAACAAGGGCCAAGAGGGCAGTTTGATGAGTTTGACTTGGCAATGGAAGTTTGACTGGACAATAGAAATAGAAGTTAACAATAGAAATAGAAGTGAGTTTGGTGGAGTGGTGTAACACCACTCTACACAACAAACTCAAACTAACTCAAACTTAAACTTAGCTATCACTCCCACAACTCTTAACAAACTCTAATAACCTCACTCTCACTAACTCTACACTCCCACCCTACTCCTCACTCCCACTAACTCAACACTCCTACTCTACTCCTCACCTGGATTGGATTTAATTGGATTTAAAATTCTTCAACTTAAAGCTAACTAACTCGAAACTAGCTATACTAAGATAAGATGCTCACACACCCACTAACAATACTAATACTCCCACCAACAATAGCACTCCCATGTGGATTTAAAAGTCTAATCAAATAAATCATGGCTTCATGACTTGTTTAGAAGAAACCCAAAACTCAATAACATACAACTTAACACATTCTTAGAGTCACCCATTCTTAGAGTCATTCTTAGAGTCACCAAGCTTAACCTTAACCTTCTTTTCTGCCATGATCTCTTTCCCAGGTTCCCCATGCTCAACAAGGACCAAGAGGACAGTTTGATGAGTTTGACTAGGCAATGCAATAGAAGTGAGTTTGGTGGAGTGGTGTACACCACTCTACACAGCAAACTCAAACTTAAACTTAGCTACCACTCCCACAACTCTTAACAAACTCTAATAACCTCACTCTCACTAACTCTACACTCCTACCGTACTCCTCACTCCTACTAACTCTACACTCCCCTCCTCACCTGGATTGGATTTAATTGGATTTAAAACTCTTCAACCTAAAGCTAACTAACTCTCTACTCCTCACCTGGATTGGATTTAATTGGATTTAAAACTCTTTCAACTTAAAGCTAACTAACTCAAAACTAGCTACTACTAAGATAAGACGCTCACACACCCACTAACAATACTAATACTCCCACTAACAATAACACTCCCCATGTGGATTTAAAAGTCTAATCAAATCAATCATAACCTCATGGCTTGTTTAGAACAAACCCAAAACTCAATAACATGCAACTTAACACATTCTTAACCTATGATCTCTCTCTTAGGCTCCCCACGCTCAACAAGGGCTTAACAAGGGCCAAGAGGGCCAAGAGGGCAGTTAGTTTGACTAGGCAATGGATAGGCAATGGAAGTTTGACTAGATAATAGAAGTGAGTTTGGTGGAGTGGTGTACAACTCCCACAACTCTTAACAAACTCTAATAACCTCACTCTCATTAACTCTACACTCCCACCCTACTCCTCACTCCCACTCCCACTCTACTCCTCCTCACGTGGATTGGATTTAATTGGATTTAAAACTCTTCAACTTAAAGCTAACTAACTCGAAACTCGAAACTAGCTATAGCTACTAAGATAAGACGCAGCTACTAAGATAAGACGCTCACGCACCCACTAACAATACTAATACTCCCACTAACAATAGCACTCCCCATATGGATTTAAAAGTCTAATCAAATTAATCATGGCTTCATGACTTGTTTAGAACAAACCCAAAACTCAATAGCATGCAACCTAACACATTCTTAGAGTCACCCATCATATTCAACCCAACTTAGAATCATCCAAGCCTAACACACCCTAAAGAAAAAATAAATTCCTCCTAACCACTTTTTCTTTCCAAAATTAAAATCAAGAGCATGACTAAAAGTTTCAATCAAAAACTTTCAGTTAAAAGGGCAAGTCAAACCAAAATGCCCAAAATGATCTCAAAATATAATTGATACTCCAATGGAACAAATTAACTTAACCCTTCGAAAGTAATAAAAGTTTCAGTCAAAAGGGCAAGGATTTGGCTAAATCACATCACACCACTCCACACGGCCGCACGGCCAGCCCAAACTGTTAATCAAACCAAAATGCCCAAAATGATGTCAAAATATAATTGATACTCCAATGCAACAAATTAACTTACCCCTTTAGCATTTTGTCAAACAATCAAATGAGGAATAAATTCAAAAACAAAAACAAGTAACACAGCTACAAAGTGTTCAGCATAGCTAGCACAGTTACCAATCATCAAACCTCGTAGCACCACGTAGCAGGCACAGCATAGCAACTCCTACAGGCGCTGTAGAATTGCTATAGAATTGCGCTTTTTCGACTAATCCAGAAAATGAAAAAGAAGATGAAAAACATACCAGCATATTTGTTTGGATTTTACTTGGATTTTACCTTAGAGGCTTCCGTGCAGGTATTCCAGTAAAATTCCTTAACTAATCCCCTAATTAAAAGGTCATGCCAGCCAGAAAACTCTCCCGCATCAAAATGTTTACTTAAAAATGGAAGTAATTATTTTCCTTTTGGAATAGTAAGCACCACTCTACTCTACACACATCAACTCTACACACAACAAAGCGAAGCACCATTCCACTTGAACTAAACCAAAACACAAGCAAATCTCAGCACATATCATGTGAATGCAAAATATGCAAAATACAATGCCACTAGATACAACTAATTACCAATACAACATGCTAGGCCTAGCCACTTTCATCAATAGTTCCCTTGATGTTTGGGCTGAATATCTCAGCACATATCATGTGAATGCAAAATATGCAAAATACAATGTCACTAGATACAACTAATTACCAATGCAACATATGCTAGAGCCTAGCCACTTCCATCAATAGTTCCCTTGATGTTTGGGCTGAAGATTAGTAAGATGCAATACGCAAGCAAGTATGAAGAAAAGAAACGAAAGGCTACCATGCAGAAAAGCCCCTGTCTCCCTGCCACCTCCCTCCTCCCTGCCACCAATGTCTCCCTGCCAAAATGAGGTAACTCTATAATTGCACTTGTTAACTCTAGACTTAATAATTGTACTTGTGTTACTTGTCAATATGCTAAACAAACTACCCCAAACTACCTTATAAACTTGCTACTCCCTTTACTCTCATTCACACATTTGGGGACCTGCAAAGATCAAAAATCTCTTCAATACATGTTGGTTTACTTTTATTAATGATGACACGGGTCCTACTGAAAGAAAAAATTTTATGTTTGTAAAAAATCAGGGCCTCTCCTTTCTCTTCTTCTTCTTCTCCTCCAACTCCTATGAAGGTTCCCCTCAATTATCAGAAGTTTCATAATCCTTTAAAAAAATTCTTGAGATGAACAAAGAATTTCAAGTCGTAAATGATGAAATATACAAGCACATATCTCACTCAAATGGCCCTTGCAATTAGTGTATTGAGAGGAATAATTGATGACATAACATGGCAGTCTATTGGTAAAACATTTGAGGAATGTAAATATAAGTTCCATAAAGGAAGGAGTTCAAGCGCGATACACTTACCCTGATAGTCCATCCGATCGGATGACAATTTTCCTTCTTTCCTTCTGATTCCATTCAGTTCAAAATTCGTGAGAGAAGAGTGGATACAAATACCCAAAATCTTATAATCTCAATTGCCGGTTGCCAACATGGGGAAGGGTTAAGATAAGTAGAACTATAAAGCTTACTTCACAACATCATGGACAACCATCCTCTTCATCTGTCATATGGAGGGGCGGCAATACCCTCATAAACCTTCAACATTCAACAGTTCACCCTAGCAATTAATACAATAAGATAAACTAAATAAGATACAAAACATAATTTGCAATTACTTATAAGAATAATTAAAATGAATTAACTACCCTAGACGAAATAGTCAGCGTTGATGGCCATACATACAAGCGTACTCATTAAAAGAAATTAACTACCCTAGCTATCAATTCAAATTTAGCATCTAATGTTGCTCATGGCAAACGGTTCCGTTTCATGACCAAACTCACTCAGTAGAGCTACTGCACCGAAAAACATTGATTTATTGCTTAAAAGAAACCATGCATCATCATTACGAATGACTTATTCATTCCCTAGATTTCGCATAGGGAGTATGGCATTCAGAGTAGTCAGTAAACATCAATACTCCAATGAATTCCAAAATCTGATAAGAATAATAACTAAGGCCAACAACCACGTTCGGAAATCGAGTCGGCGAAAAATGAATCACAATATTTCTAACGATCCGAAGGATAGAACAAATGCCTAATAAGTGAAAACAAAACAAAAATGCTTCGTCTGAGTAACTCACCCACGATTGGTGCGCCGGAAGATCTTGCTTAGAGCGCGGAAGTGAATGGGACTGTGAGAAGGCTTGGTTTTCATGCGCTTGTGAAGGAACCTCTTGTACTTCATCTTCTGCCCCATGAGGCCACCAGAGATGCAAATCTCCTTGCACCTCCCCGCAACGACCTTCTGGCCATTAAGGAGCTCCTTGGCCACGATAGAGGCTAGGCGACAGCCAAAACATGTGGTGAGGAGCATCGATCACCACCCTCCTCTTCACGCAGATCCCTGATCCTGACACCATCGCCGCTCGCTCTCACACAGCTCTCTCGCGCAGGAGCCCTTTGCCGCCCTCTGCTCCAATTGAGGCGATAAAAGAAAGAGAGGAATGAAGAAGTGGCTAGGGTTTTTGCGTTATAATTATGGGATGGGCTTCAACACAGGAAATCCGGCCCACGTGAAATAGTCGAGATAAGCGCATTTATTTGATCAGCTTTTGGCCCACAATAATAAATCAGCTTACAAAAATTAATTGACATTTTAATATGAGATTTATATAATTTCCTATGGGTCAAAAACAACTAAATAATGCTAATTTATTGTTTGATATAAATATTCCAAAAAAGGGAATATTAGATGGAAGTACGTTACTCTTATAACATCACTCTAAAAGCTTTTCAGGTTGATTGACTAAAAAAGAATTATCATCCATAAAGTTCTCATGCGAGATAAATTTTTAGGGTCACAAAATATTTTTTCAATAACAGTTAATCTTAAAGCATTTCAATCATTTTAGTGTAAAGTATTTTTCTCTATTTTAATATGATAGATGAACCACGGATGAATGGACTACTATGTTTTTTTGTAATATAACCCAACTTTAAATTGTCAAAGCTTTATCACAGCTAGATTCATTATTAGTTACATCTATATAGGTGTATTTGCAAAATGATTGGGTAGATTTCACATGGGCTGGTTTTTGCATTTGTATAAGAAGGAGCAATGCGTAAAAATCACAAGAAATTGGGTACGAAGAATGAGTGGGTAACGAGTGGGAAGAATGAGGGGTGGGAAGTAGAGTTAACTTATTATATTTTTAAAATTAATAAATTTCATTTAATTAATTAATTAATTACTTTATCTTATTATTATTATTATTGAAATCTCATTATATAACCCGACTTATATGAAATCTACCAGTTTTTTTTTAAAGTTAAACTCAAATATTTTTTATTATATATAATTATATATATTATAATTTCAATCTATTTCATATTATTATTATTATTATTATTATTATTATGTGCATCGTCATTTTTTTCTACTTTTGTTTTTAAATACCTATACACTTTATTTACAATTTTGTTTTATTTTATTCGACTCTTTTAAATATCACATTTTCTTAAATTTATTTTATATATATTTATCAAAGATTTAATCCAAATTTTCTATATGAAAGGGCTCCTCTCTATGAAGGTTCTCTCTTATAAAATTTTATGAAAATAAGACGTGGACAAGTGAGATGGTTTTGTTTCAAAAATGTTAAATAGTGCTGTTCTTAACTAAATCTTAACCCAGTAATTTTTTTTTCTTTTTTTTCCCCCAATACACAACTTTCATATTGTGAGAGGGACATGTCCCAAAACTCAACATAGCATCTACTATAATCTACAACCTCACGAACATCCAAGTCATCCACCTCTGTCATGCTCTCTAAAAAGAGTTATCTTGTTTTTTCTTTAACTCAACATATTGTTAAGATTTTGTTTTCAATTAGATTTGAAATAATTAATATTACATATTTGATTCAATTAGGATGTATTATTATTCTTCATCTTCTTGAAAACTTATAACTTCCTATGTATTTTTTTATAACATTTATTTTATAAAATAAAATAATAGAAAAAACAAGGATTGACAGGTGCCCACGTTCTGTTCGACTTTCTAATGAAAAGCCCAGGTGCCCAGGTTCTCTTCGACTTTATAATGAAAAGGTTAACAATGGCAACGGAGGAGCAACGGGAGGAGACAGAGGAGAAGTAACAGAGGAGGCAATGGAGGGCAGATACATATAGAGAAGTTAGCCAGAAACGGCGTTGGTGGCAGCCGCCCACCTTGAGAATGAATAGAGAATGAATGTGGCTGAAATGAAAATATGCCGGCAATGCCTCTCTCAGTCCCCACGCCTCTCCTCATCTCCTCTTCTTGTCTTTATGTTCTGTGGGACGGTTCTAGTTTAGCACTTCTCTGAAAGCCAAAAGCATATATCTTTATGATTCACCTTGTATAGTTTAAGGCTCGAAGTTGTTAAGATCGACATCGTGAATAACGTTAAGGTCGATCTTCTCATAGCATATCTTCTTACTGAGGCAGTAATGCAAAAGCTCCTCTTCAATTCAATTGGATGGAATCGGGAACCAGGATGCACCTGGGATTGTCCATTCACTGAGATGCTGCTTATGTTCTCCTGCATTCAGATGGTTAATTAACAAAGAAGACAGGATAATGTTCTCCCGGCTTCAGCTTGTGGTTCCAATCTAAAGCCTTTTCTAAGAGATCGAACACAGAGAGAAGACTTTCAGGAATAACCAAGAGATAACGAACCAAACTCTGGTGAGCGATTCTAGTGCGTGAGTGATATAGGCAAAAAAAATCTCTCAAAAAAACTAAAAATTCCTTCTTTTGACCGTATCCTCCTACCTTTTTAAGGCCCTTATCAATCCCAGAAAAGCAGAATTTTTTCCCAGTATCACTCAAATTGCTCACCCACAAACCATAGAAGAAATTGATCATCTAGGTCATTGAAAATCCCTATCCTTCTCTTCCACTTCCCTTTTTGCACCCTTGACCGTCGGTTCCCTTCGCCGATCACGCTACCGTCAGTTCTCCAGCTGATTGCGACCTCAATAGATCATGTCTTTTATTGTTTTAAAAAATATCTACTTTTTTCGAGACTAACGGTGGTTTAACAGTGGATTTGAGATTAACTGGTGATGGGAAAAACTAATACGGACGGCACAAGGTGATTGGAAACTAGATATAACGGAACTAGTTAACTTAACCGAAGTTTTGTGCTAAAAAAAGAAAAAATTTACCGTGAAATTTATATGGGTGTATTTTTAATAAGTGGCTTGTATTCCTTTTTTTTTAAAAAAATATAAACAGGATAACATCACTGGCAAAAATAACAATACAAAAGCTACTCCTCTTATCAAGATCCATCTTCTAATCCCAGCCGCAAAAACCTTGGACTAAGTAGTCCGCTAATTGTAGGCTAACTAAAACATGTAATCTATATTGATAATAAATATGGTATTCTGCATAATATTTTTATAGGGTGATTAACATCACAACCCCTATCGCACAAATTAATTACCTTTGTATAGTGAGGATGCACTACAATAGTTTACAGTTGAAACTAGTGATCCATCTTCCTTGCTCATTGTAACACCTCATGTTTAAATCAATTAACTTTCCTTGCGGAAACATTTGGAATCACTTTTGAAGGCTACAATTGATGAAAAATCAAGTTTGAAAATTTTCATTTACGGGTTACTATTCATTGTCACCTTAAAATGTGACAAACTTCGAAAATTCGTAACTAATTGTAGAAAAATTGAAATTGAGTGATTCCAAGTTCTACAGAAAGCTCTTTGGATAAAAATTTGAGGAAAAATAGTTTCTGAACTGATTGCCTTGAAATTCGAGCTCAATTTCCTTTGAAAAAGTTACTGTTTATTTGGTCATTTTCGGATTTTACTGTATTTTTGCCTAACTTTGGAAAGGCATAACTTTCTGCTCGGTTATCGGAATCGGGCAAACTACCCCTCATTTTAAAGAGAAACATCAGATCTCTTTGGTTGCCAAATCTTATGACCTAACTCACTCGTTTGATAGGTCAAACTGGAGCTACAAACCCACTGCTCCAGGACTTACGTTTTATCCCTTAATATCTCTTTAATTCTTTTTATTTCTTTGGCATACATAACATGGCCTTACTCTTTCCCGTTCATGCTCATACACTTTCATTCATGCCATAAATATTATAATTAAATACATGGCATCATTGGCATCCATAACATAGTTCACAAAATAGTAGAATTATACATTTATCAACAGTCTCATCCATTAACAAGAATAATTCTCCGCTTACTTCTCCTTGCTTCTCATGCCATTATTGCCTATCATTGATTGACCTAAATGGTTGGTTAGGGAGGGGTGAGATTCGGGAGAATCTCAGTAGCAAACACTACCCATAAGCATGCAAGACATAATGCACATGCATGACATGTTATAACATTAACACATGAATGCCATGGAAAGTAAGCTAAAGCATTTCATGCTTCCATAACATATTGCCAAGGCAAAACATAACATAAACTTGCAAACATAACTTTGCAAACATTTCATCATAGCTTAGTCACATCATGGCAACACAATCACATCATGCAAGCATACATATCAAGCACACAGTATAGGTAAGTTCACTACCTTGTAACATGGCTTTCCCCTTGCTTTTCCTTTGATTCCCTTGTCTTTCCAACCATGTGGACATTCGGTCAACATCACCAAACATCCTCTTGGATGTTCCAAAGGTCCTAAACATAGTCACATTGATCATACAATCCATTAGGACCACTAGATTACATAAAGTTCAAGACTAGCTTTCTTGAACCTCAACCCTTTCTCTTCCTTTTAGGGTTTTCTTTCTAACTTTTCTAACATAAATCTCATCATTTTCTATCCTTAAGATCCATTTCTTATCAATTAGGACCACTTTAGATGGCTTTAGATTCAAGAATACCAAATCTGGAAATTTTGCTTCGCGGGTACTGTTCACGCAGAATTTCCAGAATTTTTGCTCAACTTTGAAAATTCATAATTAATCCTAGAAAAATCCAAATTTAGTGGTTCCAAGTCTCACTGAAAGCTCCTTAAGTTAACATTAAGGTAAAAATAGTTTCAGGAATCAATTCTACACCGAACAGTACCAGAACTGTACGGAACTCGAAACTCTTCCAAAAGTTCAACACTGTTTCCAGATTTCAAACCCTAACTTTGAAAAATCACCATAAATCGTACACATATCCAAATGAAGTGTTCTACCTATGGATTTAAAGCTCACAGAGTGTAATTTATGCATGAAAATTTTCAGAATCAGATACGCACAGTAACTAATCCGAAATAGGCATAAAATCAGGTGCTATAACCATCACATACCTTGTTTTAAAGTTTGATCTGGCTTGGAACCACTTGGCCTTTCTTTCTCCCTCTTCTTTCTCTCTCTAGAAACCATTTTTCAAGATCTTCCCCATGGATTCCTTATGCTCTGACGAAATGGTAGGGAGGGGAGGGGGTATTTATAGAAAAGCAGACTGAATCTGGACCGTTGATCTTAAAAATACGTGGCTCGATCCGGACCGTCCATTTTCTCTTTTGATCTTACGGTGACAAGTGTCCTATGACATCATGCTTACCTCATCATGATGACATCATGCTTATCTCATCAAGCCACATGTCTTTAATCCAACCGCACATGTGTCTTGCATCCGACCGTACACGTGTCTTCCATCTAGCCGTACACGTAATATTTTCTTTTTCTCATCTAACCGTACATGTGTCACTTTCATGTCCTTTCATCATTTATGGCATTAAAATAGGGAGAAAATAAATGGAAAATTCGTGCAAAAATATTCTCTTAATTATTTCTCCACCTATCAAGCCAATCTTGCACCATATCAGATACTTTTCGAGTCTTGACTTACCCTGTACCGTTGGGACAACTTCTTCTTAAAATTCTGGCCAATAAAAGGTACATATATGGCGCCATCTTAGAGGAGCATAGATGAAAATAATTAGCTCTACTGACAGGCTACTTAACCTTACTGAGTCATGCAGTAGAGATTTCACTATAACGGGTAGACAAAAGACTGTCTAAAATATTCCCATACTGCGTTCTGATTTTTATGCTGTCCATAAATATCTTCTGGTGACTCAGCATGATGACTCGTAGGTGTCATGATTACGCTTGATGACTCAGCACGCTGACTCCTCAGTGTCATGATTACGCTTAATGACTCAGCACGCTGACTCAGCATCGTCATGATGGCTCTTAGATATTTTCTTTGGTTTTGTCTCCTATTTAGGGGACAAAATTATTTAATATTTGACTGGAGCATTTTATTTAATCCAGAGCTCCAAAAATTCATCCAAAAATATCATAAAATTCCTCATATCCTAGAGAAAATCTGTGAATTTTCTCAGGTCATAACTCAACCTGTAGCTCCACTTAAAAATCATTCTTTAAAATGTCCTTCTTCGGCACAACTGGCTTTTAAGTATTCTTAAAGCCATTTTGCTGGTCTTCTGGGGATAAGACTAATTTTATAATTTTCTATAGTCTCTTAGATCATACATTCCCATTTTATCATAATTTTCTGAGATTTCTTTATGACTCAAACAATTAAATCTACCTCTACATCTCAAACTGAGCCATAAACTTATAAATTCCTTTTAAGTTACCTCAGGGGTATTTTCATCATCTCTCTTCACAAAAGAGCCTTAGAATATTATTTTCCATTTTCTGGGATTTTCTTAGAATTTTCTAAGTACTTTTCATTTTTTACCCCTGATGGCCGTAACTTTCTGAATTTACGGTTTTACCCCTACTTAGGCTCAACCTCATAAAACCATCTCTTTGAGGCTTCTAACTTAACCTTTGGTCTGTATCTAGTCTCTTTTCTCTTTCTGGGCCTTTGAGACTTTACTGGAGCCTCTAACTTTGATTACCCTTTAGCCCCTTAAAACATTCACTTTGCAGTTTAGTCCCTAAAACTGCTTTAACTTTCTTTCTCATCTTTAAGACCTCTACTAAAAGGGGTCTAGTAGCCTATCTCATTCAGGCTATTTCTAGTACTTTAGGGCCCAAAAATCGAGATGTTACACTCATCCTTTAGCACCCTACTACAAAATGTCCACTTCCAGGTCCATACATGGCCTCTTGGAATATGGTCTGTAGCGTCCCTCCATATGGTATTATTAGACTAGAATGTACAATGTTTAATAAAGACTTCATCCAGAGAAGCCCGGTAAAAAAGAATCGAAAGCATTTGTTAGGATATTTATTATATTTGCATCAAAAACTTGATTACATCTCGATACTTAAATCTCAATTGTTAATTCTATTAAGAATATTTCAAAAAGATGTTTTTTTAATTCAAATTTATATTGAAATATTTTCTATGTGTTAAATTACTCTTCATAATACTAAATCCCAAAATCTTCATTAAAACTATATCAAAAAATTTAAGATTTTCTCTCTTGATCTTAATTTTTTTATTTTTAAAAATTATTGTTTGTTTCATATTTTTATCGTATAAGGCCGAAAAATTAAGTAATTTAGTTAATGCAAGCATAAATTTAAATGATTTATATAAGTTTCCAAACTCACATAATTGATAAAAAAATAAGCATTCGAAATATTTTTTAGTTATTTAAAAAAACCTTAAGTTTCAACATTTCACGAGGAACTAAAATTATATAATTCTATAATAAAATTGAAATTAAAAATTTGATAACATATTAAAAATTTTGAAAATACATGTATTAAAATTATTTTTTGTTGTATCAAAAATTATTTTTTTTATAGATATAAATGTTTAAATAACATTTATTTAGAAAAGGATATTTTGGTCAAAATAAAAATTTAAAAGTCAAACTTAATGATCAACTAATAGTTGGATGGATGAAAATTGAATCTTAAAAATATAAGGAAGGTTTTCGAAACATAGATTTTAATTTGAAGGAAAATTTATATACATTTTCAAAATAGAAGGAAGGTTTATGTAATTTAAGTAAAATAGAGGGGAAGTCAGTATATTTTACTTAATAATATTAAATTAAGTTCAAGATATACTACTCCTCCCAAAATTTGAATTGGTTTGGTCATTTTTATAAGATCTTGTTCAGGGGTGTCTAAACATTATGTGTTCTTACTAATTTTGCCCCTAATTAATTTTTTATTATCTCTTTATCTTTTCCTCATATCACATCATCTTTCATCATTTATTTTATTATTAGCATTTCTTCATCTTATTTACTCGTTTATAAGGACATACTTGAAAAATAGAAGATTTACATATTCATTGTGTTAACTAATTCTAATTATTTCCTTAAAATACGTAATTTAATTAAAATGATTTGATAAGAAGAACCAGAAGGAGGATATTATTCACATATTATATTAATAAGCGTGTGGATTTATTTCTCTGTATTCGAAGCCGCGTTCAAAAACATTTGTTGTTAAAAATAGGGATAAGGTCCAATTTTGCTCTAAAGGTATGTACTCTGGAGCTGTGAGCTGATGCTAAGTGATGTTAAATTTGACTTTGTTTGACTAAAGCTCATGCGTACATGGCATTCATTTATCCAACTGATCGCCACCTCATCGTCTTTATCCTTTTCCCCCAATCCCCCTCAGTGTAACACTGACAGTGTTTATGGTCCATGGATACGGGTGTCTGCTTGACCCTCGTCGCCAATTTGCAGGCCGCTGTCACTGTTCATTTTTCATTAACATTCCTCATCTTTCCTCCTTCATCCGGTTCAGATCCGGTCTCCATGTCCTTTTTTTTTCCTTTTAATTTTATATATATTGATTTAAATTTAATGATTCAGATTTTGATTTCATTTTGTCATTTGCATATTTGTTTACAGTTTAGGTTCTAGAAGCAAACAAGCTCCAACAACGGACGTTGAGTGATTTGACTTTTGAGGATGAGGGTATTTTGTGTTATTTTTATCTTGTTTTTATTTTTTAATTTATCAAATGGCTGCCAACTAGGATTCAAATTAGCTGAGTTAAGATAGTATGATTGGTCAACAAGTCACATTTTCCAACTCAGCGCGCCATGTCAGTGTAAGTTAGTCAAATATATATTCAAAGGTCAAACTTAACATTTGTTGTGTCAACGAGATAACATTGTTACCTTTTTAAATACAACTTCTGAATATTCAAACACAAGGTCTTGAATATATAATTTTAATAGGAAAAATTAATCTTTTAATTTTTGAATTTTTAACTCATTTATAATTTAATTGTTACTCAGTTTCTTATCTTTTAAGTTTTTTATATTATTATCCTTATGATTTACAGTTCATTTTCCCACTCAGCTTTACATATAAAGATCTGCAAAAGACACGGATGAAAAGGTGAGAGGAAAGGAAGTGAGCAAGGTGAGTCTGAGTCTGACTAGAGTATAGACGAAGAGGGAGGAAAAAGAAAGTTGCAAGGACCCAAATGGTGGAAAGAGTGCCACCAGATATTTCATTGTGGTTAGGATTGAATTGGATGCTGACGAACCTTTGGTCCAAGTTCCCAGACGAGTGCCAACTTTAGAAGAGTTCAAGGTGAAGATTCAGCATCAAAAAGTCCAGAAGTTTTGCTTTAATTGTGGCCAGCTTGGTCATGATTTAAAATCTTATAAAAACATCCAAATGATTGGTTCAGTAGAAGCTGTAGAAGAAAATTTGATGCGTCCATCGGTGCATTGACAATGAGGACAATAGCGATGGAGATCATGGTGAATGAAAGTGAATTTCTCCGCGCATTGAAGGAAGTGGACTTTCCAAGTTACTTGATTGGAATATGAGGGTTTTAACATTCGAAATAATATTTTAGGTGATTCCCAAGGGAGAAATGAAGAAAAAGACAAGGTTAATATTTCTAGCAGTTCAAATTCATCGCGTATACTAGGTTTGTGGGATATCCTTTTTGGTCTACTCTCTCTCTTTGTTTGCCTTTTCAACATTTGAGTAGGATTTATCTTGCTCACTTCTTCGTTTCCTCTCACAGTTCTTCATATGAAAAACTGAGTTGAAACTAATTTCATCACTCATCCTTGCAACCATCCTTGCAACAACATAGGATAACTCAAAATGAATTGTAAATCATATAGACAATAGTATTAAGAAAATCAAAAGATAAAGGATTAGTCATAAGTGAATCAAAAATTTATGTGTAAACACCTTATTTTGTCAGGCCCACAAAAATAATAATAAATCTAATAAATAAGAAATCAATAAAAAAATAATTATAATGAAAGAAATATCTTCTTTAATTCTTTCTTGAAGATCAAGTTTGAAAACCTCCCTAAAAAAGAAAAATAAAAAAGAATATCTTTCTCACAATAAATTGTAATAAAGCAAAAGATGAAATTAGATGCTGTGGTCTCTAATTTTGGAAATGTTAGGTGAACATATTAAAGAGAAAAATCAAAAAAATCAGAAAAAAAAAATAAAAATCCCTCACTTAATTTAATTTGATTGGCTCTCAATTTTGAAACATATTTAGGAGTCATAATAGTAAAAAAATAAAAAACAGAAATTAAAATAAAAATCAAGATTTGATGACAATTTGGTACTTAAATAGGAAGTTATATTAAGAATTATAATTGAAAAAAAATTAAAAAATAAAAATTAGAGACAAATTAGAAAAAGAGAGTAAGGTTTGGAGGACTAGAATTTTCTGGTGAAAAAAGATGCAAAATAGAGAGTTTTTCTATCATCTTATTTCATGACAATGAGTTGGGTTGGAAAAAGAGAGAGGAGGTCTAACTAGAAATAAGTTCATTGTTTATTATCTAAGAAAAGCTTATGTTCTTGTGGTTATTATCACATTTGTGAGTTTGAATAGTGATGGCTAGAGGGTTAAATCTAACATGATATAAAAACAAAATTTACCAGCTATAGTGGGGATTACAGGAATAGGGGGGATTTTATTTGGTTTTAGTGAGTGTGTGAAAGTTGATTCAACTTTCATGACAGAAATACTTGCTGTTAAAAAATTTGATTAATGTCGTGAAAAACCAAGGTTAGAGATTACACTAAATATTTTTAATACATAGACTGTTTAGACATATATTGTTGGAAGAAGAAGACTATGCACTATTAGAGGGAGGTGTAGGAAGTATGATATACATTGGTCATATGCTCACCAAGTTAATTACTAGTATTAACAATGTAGAGTATAGGTCCTAACCCTAGGTTAATTTTTACACGGAGTCAATGTTTAGCAAGATCTAAGTTAATTTTAGAAAAATTCATAGGAATAGAGAATAAAGTTTTAATTCAATATTGATTAAAAAGAGAACAAATAATAAAAAATAAATATGTGAAAAAGTGAATTAATGAAACTTTCGAAGGATAGATTTGTTGGCTATTGTCACTCATAATGTTATTAGAGTTGTAATGGTAGGAAGAAAGCTAAGTTCAATTAATGAATAAGAGGGCATAAATCCACAAGAAGGAGTCCCAATGATCAAGTATTCAGGGGCATATGATGATGAAACAAATGTATGATGATGAAACAAATGACGGGAACGACAGCCACAAAATGATCGAGAGCTAGGACAGCCACAAAATGATCGAGAGCTAGGCAGCAATGAATTTTTCAGCACATCTGTATGTATGCTTTCAGCTTTCTTTCTTCTCTTGCCTCTCTATATAGTTTTGCCTTCCACTAAACGATGACCATATATTAGGATGATGATGGTGAAAATGAGGAACACAATGGACAAAATTAAAATCAACAAGAGCAAGGAAGAGATTTGGACCCTAATAATGATAATCTTGATGGCCATGTTAGGAATAATGATAATGGTCAACCTGACTAGCCGTGCCTCCACTAAGACTACAGGTAGGGCCAACAAGGGTGATAAATGCAGGGGTAAGGCCAAATACTAGGACTATACCGGTGTTATTTCTTTTTGCCCATTCTTTCATTGCCTCCATTTCTACCTACTAAGTAGCCTTGTCTTTTCTTCCACATATGATGGAGGATGATAAAACACCTAGATAGAGGACAATGAAGCATCATAGCGTCACTAGTCACACGCGGTGAAAGGCAACAACAAAGAGAGAGGGTGAAGTTGACTTGAGGTTGAGGAGCTAGAGTATAAACAAAGCATGATTTTTTTTTCTTTTTTAAGATGGACCTTACTTTAATTTTGCTTTAGACTAGGCAATTTTTAATTTTTTTAATGTTTTTTTTCAAAGTTAAGTTTGCATTGCCTAGAAGTGTTGTTTGGCCGTAGGTAAAGGCCGTAGGAATTTCATCCCAAAATAGCTTTTTCCATGAGACGCTGTAACACACATATTCAAGATGTTGCAAGGACTAGCCGCTCCGCTCTGATTCAGTTTAGTTATGACACCTTGATTAATATGGCATCAGAGTCTAGTTATGAGGTAATTAAATTATTAAGCCCTAAAATCTTGATTGATATGTTACCAAAGTCTTGTTACAAGTTAATTAAATTTAATTAAGCATTAAATTAAATTAAGTTAAACCTAGACTCTGATACTATATCAATAATTATTTGTGATTATTTTCTTCAATTTAGTTCACTTCTAAAAGAAATTTTATTACTTGTTTACACTCGTTTTTTTCTTCTATTATCCTCTTTACAACAATTTGGATGAAGATGTAGAATGTGTAGTTTGTTCATCAGAAAGCTATATAATGCTTTCATCTTTCTACTCTTTACATTATTAATATTTTAGGTGAAGATATAGTAGGGGTAGTTTATTCATAAGAGAGGTATGTAAGGGTTTTATCCTTCTATCATTTGTGATTTTTTTTTCAATTTCATTCATTTTTAATAGATGAAGCTATATGATGGATATGAGAGTTATATAAGAGTTATATCCTTCTGCTCTTTTCATTCTCAATATTTTGGATGAAGATGCGGCCCCACTCATTTCTTCTTCTATCATACTTTGCACAACAATTTGAATAAAGATGTAAGGTGGATAGTTTGCTCATATGTGATAGTTTTATTTCTACTAGTTGAGTTGATAAAGTTAAATTTAATTAAACATTAAATTAAATTAAATTGAAACTAGGCTCTAATACTATATCAATATAAATTGTAACGGAAATAAATTTAAATTATTTTGAAAAAAAAAATACAAATTCAAATTTATTTTTTTTTTTTGAAAAAAATTAAACATTAAGTACAAGCCCAATTTAATATAATGTCAAATGAGTTGCCCATAGATCTATATATGCCCCATACTGTAACATGCAACGGTGAAGCTGTGGAATAAGAAAACAAAAATATAACTATTTTGATAAAGATAAAATATGTGTGCTATGCTTGTGCCCATTTCTTTGTTTATTATTTAGATTTTGTTACCTCAATATATCCTTCATTTTTGTTTGATATTTTATATATTCTTTTGAAAAGTATTTTTATGGCCAAACTAGTTAGTCAAAAAACGAATAAAATGTCAATAAAATCCAATTTAAAGTCAACAAAATTTATGTCGAAATTCGATTAAAAATAAAGATGTAAGGTGGATAGTTTGCTCATATGTGATAGTTTTATTTCTACTAGTTGAGTTGATAAAGTTAAATTTAATTAAACATTAAATTAAATTAAATTGAAACTAGGCTCTAATACTATATCAATATAAAATTGTAACAGAAATAAATTTAAATTATTTTGAAAAATACAAATTCAAATTTATTTTGTATTTTTTTGAAAAAAATAAAACATTAAGTAAAGCCCATTGTAATATAATACAAGTCAAATGAGTTGGCCCATTGATCTTGTGATAGCCCCAGATACTATAACATGCAATGGTGAAGCTGTGGAATAAGAAAACAAAAATATAACTATTTTGATAAAGATAAAATATGTGTGCTATGCTTGTGCCCATTTCTTTTTTTTATTTATTATTAGATTTTGTTACCTCAATATATCTTTTTTATTTTTGTTTGATATTTTTATATATTCTTTTGAAAAGTATTTTTATGGCCAAACTAGTTAGTCAAAAAACGGATAAAATGTCAATAAAATCCAGTTTAAAGTCAACAAAATTATGTCCAAATTCGATTAAAATGATTTTTTATATGAAATTGAAAATATTAATGTTATAAATTTTTTGATAAGCTTAATAGGTTATATACAATTACCACTATAACAGATCAACAGGCCACATGCATTTGTGCTCAATTAAAGATGAGTTGTATTATTGTTTACGATTTATAAATAATATAATTTCCTAGAACTTTATAAATACATTAATATTCAGCATTATTATTGATTGGAATTTGAATAATAATTTTTTACTTGAAATTTAAATAACTCTTTTTTTCACAAAAAATATGAAATAACTCTTGAGTGAGTACTATTGCATTTGCCCATTCAATGATTGTTTTCAGCTTGTTAAGTGCGCTACTTCAACAATATTTTTTTTCCGGCCATCCACACAATTGTTCTATATAGGAGATAGGCATACTGGAAGCTAAATACTTGCCCAAAAAAACAAAGGATTGTAAGTATATGTCAATATATATAAAAAAGTATATGAAATTATATATAAAAGTTTTATATTTAGTACATGATTAACAAATGTAGCAACTTATTTTATAGTCCAAGTATTTTCAAAAAAATCGATGGGCCAAACAAATGTAGATATTTACTGCTCAACATGTCCATCTAACAACTGACGTGGAAATTACTTTCTGGAACAAATGGATTATGGGCAGATGTTTTATTTCAAAAATATATTTTGCCAGGTGAAATAATGTCTCAAACTTCTTGACTGATTTGCTCTGAATCTTAAAAGAGACTTGGGAATTATGAAAGATGGTTACTGCAATCAGACGTGGGAAGTTACTATTTGGAAACTATGGCTTTAGCAGAGCAAATCCATTTTCGAGCTGGAGATTCTAAAACCAGAAGATCCAAGCTCAGGGATTATGAACTGTTGGAGGAGTTATTGCCAGATCCAGGACGAGGAAAATGCTTTGACGTTGGAGAAACAGGGTTCAGAAAATGGGAACCTCCATCTTTTGGTTGGATAAATTGAACAGGTTTCCTAAGGGTATGTTTTGGAGGAGAGGGTGGGATGGGGAGGTTTCATCTTGATCAAAAAGGAGGAGGGAGGGAGGATATTAATGATCAAGACGGGAGGCAATAATCAATTTATCATTTTATCCTTACATATTAATTTATATTTTTAATTGATATATTATATAAATTAATTTACATCTTAATTTAAATCATATAATTTGATAAAAATTTAGTCTTATCATGTTAATATGTGCATTAAAAAATTGGTACAGTATTTTTTTTAATTCTAATTAATATAATAATATATTTGAAATAATCAAATTAACAAATTTTATATGCTCTAAAAAAATGAAATTTTATTCTTTTAGGCTATGCCTTTTTTCAGCTTTAAAATATATTTCATAAATAACATATTTATAAAAAAATTAATTTTATATTATTATAATTTTTATTAAATAGTTTTTTATTTTTATAATAATTTATTATTTTTATTATAATATATTTTTTTAGTTATAATAATACTTTTTTATTTTTTACTAGGATAATATATTTTTTATTTAAAATAAAGATTATAATAACATATTTTTTATGAGTTGGTTGTGGAATATAAGGGCATAATGGTCCAAAAATTTAGCTTCCTTCTAAAAACCTCAATTTAGAGGGGAGCTAAAATTGGGGGAGGGAGGAGGGGAGGGGAGAGAATTATTTTTTTACCAAACGAGGGGAGGGGTGTGTTTAGTTGGAGGGGAGGGGAGGGCACGGAGCCCTCCCCTCATTTGGTTAAAAATTTGGAGGGGCTTCTCATTTGTTAAAAATTTTAGAGGGGAGGGATTTTAACAGAGAGAAGGGGAGGGGAGGGGAGGGGAAGAATTTTAATATTATTTTGTTCGGATTTATAAAAAAAAATATAGACATAATGGTTATAATGATCATAATATGACAAAATATTATCCTATCCTTCCAAAACCTCCTAATTTTAGAGGGGAGGGTTGAGGAGGCAAGGCGAAACTTAAATTTGCAAAACAAGAAATTACAATCCCTTCATTTCCCTCCCCTCCGAGACGCACCCTAAGAGATGGTAATGGAACTTGGATAGCGGGTTTAGCAGGTTTCACCAATTTATTGGGTACTTGTTTGATTTTTGAAGCAGAGGAGAGAGAAGTTTTTAAAGGGCTACAATTTGCTTCTCTCACTCCTCCCATTATTCTCTCATTATTTAATGAAATTTATGTCCATTTTAGTAATTTTACAATCTAAACTCATTTTTATTCAATCATAATCCAAATAACATTTCACCCAATCTCATTTTTACAAGCCAACTTTTATAAAATCCAATCCAAACACAATTCACATTATCTAATCTCACTTTTTCAAAAGTCAAACTACAAATAAGTTATTTTTTTTACTGCCTAGAGTAAAGTTATCATTGATGGTGGCATAAGAAATATCAACAAGTCTTGTTTTATTAGGTGGAGTTGGCAATGTTATTATATACTATTAACAACCAAATGTTTAAATAAATTGTTCAGCAAAAAGTCTCATTCAATAATTTTAGTGGATATTCTCTTCAATATTTTTTCCTTTATTTTTTTAGAGAATGATCTATTCTTCTCACTAGTACTTTTTATAGCCTCCTTCATACATATCTCAATCTTAATCTCAAGTGATTTTCTACCATTATCTTTTCAATTGATAGACACCACATCAACTTTTTCTTATATATGTTCATTCTAAATTTTTATCGTTTTTGGTATGATCACTTCCATCTCATCAACATCAACATTTCCATTGCAACTTCATGTTTTTATTGTTCCTTTGTTAGAAAAAATCAATATTTACAACCATATCAATATTTAAAATAACCGCGAGTTATCAATTATCATATTTTGAAAATTTTCCCCATTTGACTTTTTTTTAATAATTTTTTTAAGATAAATATCTAGGATCCAGATTCGAGACTTTTATGTGATCAATTTAACTTGTAAATTTTTCCCACATAATTCCATTTTTGCCTAAAATTTTGGTAAATATGGATTCATGATGATTTGACCTCTGTCTCCTTCCATTATTAAATCAACGGATGAAGAATTAATGTTTTGATTTTGCTATGTGGGGTGACTTTGAAGCTGGTTCACTAGCTAGTGGCTTGTCTTCTACCTCCACCACAACCTCCTTGGAGCTTTTGGTCCCAAGCCCCATGTAACATCCTTTAAAAAAAAAGTTATTAAATAATAATATTTTATTAATATTTAAAAAAAAGGGGAATCTTTTGACTGAAGGAAGAAAAATATGGAGGGAGCATTAATGAATGAAGAAATAATTGAGGAAGGAAGGTAGAGAGTGATCGCAAAGAATGGAAAGAAAGGGTGAGATGCGCAGAAGTAGGGTAGAGAGTGATCACAAAGAATGGAAAGAAAGGATGAGATGCGTAGGAGATACTGAGAGAAAAGAAGAGAAGTGTTAGTACTTTGAAGAGTCATACAAGTTTTGGCAATCATATAAGTACATTAAACACTTCTTTCTATTAAATTTTTCTCTATAAATTTTTCTTATATATTTAGAGCTTCATTCTAATGTTTTGGAGAAAATTTTGTGATTTGGATATAGAGCAAATATTGAGTTTCAAAATATTTGATCGTAGAAATTTAAAGATTTATTATTAAAAAATTTTAATCAGTTTAGATTTGTCTATTTATTACTTTTGGTATTAAAATTAAATTTATTTGTTGAAAAATCTGTCATTTATGATATATATCATATTTATACTGACTAAAATTAACTTAAATAATTTATTTGGGTTGTTTGATATATTATTGAAATTTTAATCAGTTTATATTTGCTTATTGATTGTTTTGAGAATTTTAAACTAAGATTTTGGTTGAAAAATGTGTTATTCAAGATGTAAGAATGGCTGACCATCCAAAAAGGGGGTGAATTGGGTGTTAATTAAAATTAAAAACCTTTTCACAATGTAATAAATTCATAATAAATTCTAAGTATAAAAACAATAATTGACCAAAGCATAATCACGGTAATAAAATGGTTTAGCTGGAAATATAAAGAGGTAAGGATAGAGAAGATGCAAATTGTGATTTATCCTAGTTCAATCCTCACTGACCTATGTCCAGTCCTGATGCGATACAGCAAGCTAACTCCTCAACTTCCAATGATCCATTGCAAATCCCAACTGGACCAATCACAAGAGCAAGAGCTAAAAGAATTAAGGAAGCTTTGAGTGGGCTAGTGCAAGACACCTTGACAAAGCAAATGGCATTTATTGGAGTATCAAATCTGGATAAAAATGCTGAGGATGTCACTAATGTCATTTAGGCTGAAAATAGAGCTACTGATCATATCTTGGGCTTGGAGACTTCAATTTAAGGAGCTTGGATCAATTACAACACATGAGAAGACTCATTTGGGCCTAATTAATCATATTTTGGGCTTGATATGCTGATTATATTTCATTAAATGCATTTGTGCGAAAATTCATAATTAGTTGGCAGATTTGACTTTTGAATTTCCAAGTTACCTAAATCAAGTCCTTATGAATTTATTATGTTTTGATTTTCTAGATTGCATTTAATGCTTTTTAGGTCAGATCTTGAATGTATCCTCTATAAGATATTGTAACCCTCATTTTGGGAGGGGATTTGGAATTTTGAATGAAAACTTGCATTTTGCAATTTCTGATTGAGAGGAGTTCTCTCTAGGGTTCTTCATTGAACTAACAGACTTATCAAGGCTTGATCAATCTTGTGGCGTCTTTCAACACTTCGGGTCCTTGTTCTTCCGTGTTCAAGGGTTCAAGTAGATCACCAGACCTTTGTTTACATTCTTGGGGTGCGTATATTCAGATCGGTTGTGGGTTCGTGGGATTTTTCCCTTGTGGGTTCTCACCAAGTCCCCAGGCTCCCCCTCCCCCCGTGGGATTTTCAATCGATTATCAACCTCAAGTTTAACACGGGTATTTGAGAACCACTACAACCACAAGTTTGATCAGGGCACTTGTGTCGCCACTTACAATCCTTAGGCTAACCAGTCTAATTCAACAACAACCTCTCACTGAGGTAAATACTCCCCGTAAGGATACAATATGATAATGATAAAGAAAATTGAATATTTCTTCTCTCAAAGAAGTGATAGATGAATCTTAAGCACGTTTAGGAAACTCTCTTCTCTATCTTACAAATACATAAGTTTTAGTCTATGAACTACAGAGACCGTGAGTTGTCTTTCAGAGCTCTAAATGAGAATATGTTGATTCGGTATTTTAGCATTTGATGTTGTAAGCTCATACTCTTCTCCTTCTTTTTCTTGTTTTGAATGCTCTTCTATTTATAGATGATATTGGGCACTTGACCGTTTGGCTTGAAGAATATGATTGTTGAAACTAGTCGTTGGAAGCTTCTGACAAAAGTTGATTCTTCACATCCTAAATTTGTTGTGGCTCTTTACCTGAAATAATCTTCCTCAAATCAAGTGATAAATATCTCATAATCTTAGAAACAGTAAGTTGAAAAACATGGAATCAATCATCATATATTCAGAAAGTAAGATGAACTTACTTGATCGAAAAGATATAGCATATATATGCAATTATCGAATAGATTATGGATCATATGATGATCGAATAAATGATTGATAAATGATGAAACATGTATGTAGCGAGATTTAAATGGATTATGCAAGGATAATCTTTTTCAAGTTATATTTGCCTTCGTATCCCTTTAGTAGAGAGTTATGTGTAAAAAGAAGACTGAGAAAAGCATAAAAATAAAAAGATAAAATATTTCAAAATCATTGTGAAATGTTGTTATTAAATAAACTTGTACAATGATTGAACAAGTGATTGAACACTTGTTGATTGTAACGTCTTGAGTTTTATCAGGTTTTAATAGCCTCTTTTTAGTTGATTTTGAGAATAGATTAGTGATTTAACCTTGATCTTGGTGTTTGGCTTGGGATAGAGGTATGTTGAAGGAATAGGTGAATAATCCTTCTCAAAAATTTCGCCGCGGCGAAGTTAGGTTTTCAGGCGAGTAATCCCTCTCAGGATTAGTTCGCCGCGGCGTATAGTCGCGGGAGGGGTCAGATGTGCGAAAAATAGAAAATATGAAGGAAGAGAGAGAGGCTCTGCTAGGGTTTTGAATTTTTGGCTTGGAGGGGGCATTTCTAAGGATCTATTACCTCAAGTAAGTGATTTTAACCTCTAATCTACTTTCTTTCTTGGAATTTCTGAGGATTTATGGTGAAACCCTAGAGTTCTCTAGGTTGTGATGGAATTGAGGTTTTTGACCAATTGTTTTGAGCTTAATTGATTGCTTTGGGTTAGTCTAAGTATTTAATCGGTGTAGTTTTCTTGGATTTAAAGAACTTTGAGTTTTGAAGTTAGGGTTTATGAAAATGGGAGGCTTGTGTTTGAGGATGATAATGTGGAGGTTGATTGTGAGTTTTGTGATTTGGGTTATGTTAAGGAGGGTTAAATTGGATGTTTAATCAGTTTAGAATGTTGTTAAGACTTCAATTATTCAAATGGGATGTTTGGGTGTTGAATTCCTATAGTGAGTCCTTAAGGTTATGAATTTTAATTGATGTTTGGAAAGGAATTAAGGTTTTAATGGATTTTTATGACCATGAAGTGTTGCCTTGATGGTTATACCCTTTTTAGTTGGGTAGAGTTTTGGTTGGAGCTAGGAATTTTGTGTCCCCAAGTGTTGTTTTGGCCACATTATTAGTTGAAAGCTAATACATGATGGTTGTGTGCTTGTGTAGACCGGTTGTGAGCCTTGTGGTTGTTGGTTTGTTATTCCTTGCTCAAGCGAGAGGTAACTACTTTCCAATCCTTTGTACATGCTTTTATGGTATTATGCGTGGATTTATGTTTTGTGCTTCGAGTAACAACTGTGTTCAAAGTGTATGTTGTATATTGAAAAGGAAAACCGTCCTGTGGGGTTTCAATTGATATTGAATGAATCTGGAACTTGTGAAAGATAAGCCACTGAAAGAAGTTAATTATGAAATGATCATTTACTCTTTGATTATGGTTTGAGCATGATGCATGAATTGGAATTGGTGAGGGTTTTGATTATTACTACCACGTGGTAAGGCTTCCATTAATGCATGATGGTTGGCTCTTTACGTCCCCCATAGTGAGGGAAGGCCCTTTTTGGCTCATTTCGTCCCCCATAGTGAGGGCTTGGATAAGCCGGGTTCGGCTCTTGAAAATCCCCAAAAGTGAGGGATATGGTTGATGGGATTGCACCATTGCACTTGCATGACTTGTTGTGGCTATCATTTATCATATTACTTGTGAACTGCCCCACTTGATACCTCATGAGCACCTATTTAGTTGTACCTTAAATTGGAAAGGCTAGTTACTGGGACGTTGTCTCACCCCTCACCCCGTGGTTTACAATATTTTCAGGTGAAGGTTCTAGGCGTGTGCTTTCAGGAAGAGACGCAGAGGCTAGTTGTATATTGTCATATTTAGGGCCCCTTTTTGAAATATTTTGATTGTTGGTCTTATTGTAAACCGGAGGAAATGCTATCTCCTTAGTTTTGGTTGGCTGGAGGCCATTTCTAGTGTTTTGTGAAACTTTGATATACATTGTTGGAAACCATTCATATGGGCTAATGCTGATGTCTTTTGTTACCCGGGCCAGAGGCTGAGAGGCCCAGTGGATGTTAATGAATGATTTTAGTTGCATGCAATGGAGTTTGAGTTTGAACCGAGTTTAAATGTTAATTTCTAAAATTATGCAAATTTCTTTCTACTATGGTAGTTTGTTGTAACATCCTTCCTTTTCTGTCATAGTAGTGATTTTATGATGAGTTTATAATGTTTTGAGATAAAGGGTTTTACATTGATTGATTAGGTTATCGATAAACAAAGTGTTAGAATAGAATTTAAAGAAATAATTTTGAACACATTATCGATAAATAGATGATGGATAACGTTATCGATAAACAATAAGTAAAAGTATATTCAGTGAAAATGCAGGCTATGTGGGTTAATCGAATAGGTGATCGACTAAGTAATTGATCACTTGATAAAGAGGTTTAATCTTGTATAGTCAAAGAATTGATTTATTGATCACGTTATATGAAAAACAAGGCAAACATGAACTGCGGTGATTGACATATTATTGATAATGTAATTAAAATATCATTGAAAACTTATTTCAGAAATACTAGGAAAAACCTTGATCGTTATGTGAAAGCAAAAGTTTTAGAAGATTGGGTGATCAATCAATTCATCGATAATTAGATTATCGATCAGGTGATCAAAAAATATAGCTTAACAAGTAACTCAGTGATGATCGATCATTTAATCGATAAATCATAGATCGATCAAGTAATCGATAAAACAACCAAATAACAACCTTGAATAGAAACAAACTGAGAGGGTTATTAAATAATGTTTGATCAGATTATTGATAAATATCTGATCAATAAATGGTGAGTAAGGCAAAACATAGTGTGAGTAGAGCATATTACCATAGAGTGAGTAGAGCGTATTACCATTTATCAGTCTTCTCATCGATAAATCATTTATCCATAACGTTAGCCTTGTTTATAGATAAATACATTTATCCATAACATTATCCGAAAACTATTTATCCAACAGGTTATTGATAAAACCTTAATAATACATATGAAGATAAAAGAGAAGAATCAAAGAGATAGTACCAGGAACTCGATAAAGTGATCGAGTATGTAGTTGCTTGATCAGGCTCGAGTAACATCTGATAATGGCTTTTTATTTCCTCATTTCTTCTAGTGCTTTTACTCAATAACATGTTTGAGTAGCATGTTGCTCAAGAGCTTAATTAATCAATGTAGAACTTCTAGTCTTTGCCTCAATAAATTCCAATTCTGATTCAAGCAAAACGAAGGTCAACTTTGAGTGATCATAAATCTTCCAATTCAACTTCAAATTTTGCAAATGACCTATCCCCAAAAATCCCTTTGAGTCTACTTTCTAACTTAATAAGAATCACCCCAAAATTCATTGTAACTACAAAGTTATCTTCATCAGAGTGACTGAAGGTTGGAATCAAGGGGTTAATCCTTACTGCAATGTTTTGAACAACATATCTCCCTCATATGAAAGTCTTTGAAGTTGATTTTAGTGTCCATGACCGTTCTCTGAGTCTAGTTTCATATGAATTAAGTTTCACCTCAAACAGATTTGTGGTTTAAGAGATATTAGAGAAATACTGAATCTATGCCAGAGCTGAATGAAGAACAGAGTATAACAGAGTATGTGTTTGATAAGTGGATGATCGATCAAGTGATCAATAAAGGCCCATGAAAATCACCTCTGAAGCTTATTTTCAATGTTTATATGAATGGTGACTCAATATATCATGGTATAACTTCCTAGTTGTACATTTTAACTTCGATTGAGCCATTCAAACTTCTGATTGAGCATAGCAACCTTTAACATCAAATCTATGAACTTGAATCTTGATATTTCCATTTGGTCTTGCTAGTTCTTCTTTTCTCAATCTCTCTTCTTCTTATTCCTCTTGATCATTCTCACAACTTAAAGTTCAACATAATAACTCCTTTCTTTTCTTGAGAAAACTACACAAGATATTAAGTATGATAGTTAGTCAAAATATGAGGTAAATAATTTATGTAAACTTTTTGCTCTATTATTTGACATCATCAAACCTAATCATATCTAACATTCTCCTCCTTTTTTATGATGGCAAATCCTTTGTGAAAAAATATGGATGATATGAAATCAAATTAGATGCAACATATTTTTCATGCCTATCTCTCCCCTATTTAACATCAGCAAAAAGTTTAAAGGACATAGCTCCGGTGTGAGGACTGTAAAACCCTTAACCTCATAACATTATAATCTTGTCATAAAATCACTACTATGGTAGAAAAGGAAAGCTGTTAAAATGAACTACCATAGTAGAAAGAAATTTGCATAATTTTAGAAATTGACTTTCAAACTCGGGTCAAACCCAAACTCCGGTGCATGCAACTAAAATCATTCATTCATATCCACTGGGCCTCCGAGCCTCCGGCCCGGGTAACAACATACATCAAAATCAGCCCATCCAATTAGTTTTCAACCATGTAACAAAGTTTCATAAAACAATAGAAATGGCCTCCGGCCAACTAAAATGAGGAGATAACATATTCTCCAATTTGCAATAAGGCCAGGTAATCAAAATATTTCAAAGGACCCTAACTGTGGCAATATACAACTAGCCATACATAAACAAGGCTTGAGGCCTAAAGCTAACCAAGCTTAAGCCTCTGCGTCTCTTCCCGAAGGCGCATGCCTAGAAACTTACCTGAAAACATTGTAAACTACGGGGTGAGACAAAGTCCCAGTAACCAACCATTCCAATTCAAGGTACTACTAAATAGGTGCTCGTGAGGTGTCAAGTGGGGCATTTCACAAGTAATATAGTAAATAATAGCCACAACAATTCATGCAAGTGCAATGATGTAATTCCCATCAACCATATCCCTCACTTTGGGGGATTTTCAAGAGCCGAACCCGGCCTATCCCTCACTATGGGGGACGTAAAGAGCCAACCATCATGCATTAATGGAGGCCTTACCACGTGGTAGTAACTATCAAAAACTCTCACCAATTCCCAAATCATACATCATGCTCAACACGTAATCAAATAGTAATTGAACATTTCATAATTAATTTCTTTCAATGGCATATCCTTCACAATTTCAAGATTTCATTCATCATCAATCGAAACCCCACAAGACGGTTTTCCCTTTTTATATACAACATATAGTTTGAACATAATTACTACTTGGAGCACAAAACATAAATCTACTCACAATACCACAGAAGCAAGTACTAAGGATTGGAAAGTGATTACCTCTCGCCTCAGCAAGGAATAACAAACCAACAATGTGGCCCCATGCACCACCAAGACTCACAACCGGTCTACACAAGCACACAAACACACAACCATCATATATTAGCTTTCAAACTAATAATGTGGCTAAAACAACACTTGGGGACACAAAATTCCTAGCTCCAACCAAAGCTCTACCCAACTCAAAGGGTATAACCATCAAAACAACACTCTAAAGTCATAAAATTCATTTAAAACCTTAATTCCTTTCTAAACATCAATTAAAACTCATAACCTCAAGGACCCACTATAGGAATTCAACCTCCAAACATCCCATTTGAACAATTGAGGTTCTAACAACAATCTAAACCGATTAAACATCCAATTTAACCCTCCTTAACATAACCTAAATCACAAAACTCAGAATCAACCTCTACATTATCATCCTTAATCCCAAATCACCTATTTCCATAAACCCTAACTCTAAAAACTCAAGATCCTTTAAATCCAAGAAAACTACACCGATTAAATACTTAAACTAACCCAAAGCAATCAATTAAACTCAAAACAATCGGTCAAAAACCTCAATTCCAACACAACTTAGAAAATCCTAGGGTTCCACCAAAAATCCTCAGAAATTCCAAGAAAGAAAGTAGATTAGAGGTTAAAATCACTTACTTGAGGTAATGGATCCTTAGAAATGTCTTTCCCAAGCCTCAACACCGAAACCCTAGCAGAGCTCCTCTCTCCTCCTTCAGATTTTCTAATTTTCGCACACTGAACCCCTCTCACGACTATATAGATTCGGGACCTTTCGCCGCGGTGAACCCATACCTTTGCCGCGGCGAACTAATCCCGAGAGGGATTACTCGCCTAAAAACCCGACTTCGCCGCAGCGAAATCTTCCCGAGAGGAAACTCTCGCTCGCCCAGAAAATCTTCGCCGCAGCATGCCCTTACCTTCTCCGTGGCGAAACCTTCCCGAAAGGGAAGCCTCGCTCACCTGAACAACTTCGTCGCAGCGTCCCTATGACTTCGCCGTAGCCAAACCTGCCCGAAACACAAAGCCTACCTGGAACTCCCGTTGCGCCGCGGCGAAGTGAAACTTCACTGCGGCGAACATACCCTGAGAGGGGTACGTTCACCTATTCCTCCAACATACCTCAAATCCAACCCAAACACCAAGATCAACATTAAATCACTAGTCTATCCTCAAAATCAACCAAAAGAGGCTATTAAAACCCGATAAAACTCAGGATGTTACAAGGACTAATCTCTCCCCCTATATCATTTTCGTCTCTTAGTACATGTAAACCATGTAATGCATCAGTATTCATAAACTATAAAAGAAAGGGTTTAGAAATGCTCATTTGACTTCGGCAAGTTGATAAATTGATCCATGAAGTCCATTGCGAAGCTTCGTATTGGTACTGGTGATTATGCTTTGAAGGTTGATTGCCAATAATCTTTCTATCTTCAATCACTTTCTCTTTTCTCCATATCCTGATTGCGCATTAAATTATCGATCCTCAAATTTGATAATTTATCCTTGTAGTCCAGTAAGGAGTTTCTTTCATAGCACAAATTCTCCTGTTATGAATTCAACAACTTCTTGCAAGGAGAATAGTTAGTACAATCAAATATCAAACGTATACATAATTCTTTCTATAAATTGTTTTTGAATTAGATCATGAAAGGAAAATGTGAAAGCAACTCATCATCAAAACTAATCAATTGACAATAAATGCGGATGAGTACACTATTTTGACAAAGGAGATGAGCTCTTAAGATATAAGACACATGTGAATGTGAAGTTCCCCTTTAATAAGAAATTGATGAGGTGGGGACTTACAATGATCGAATAAGAATAGTAGAAATGCAATGCATAATTATAGTCAAATTATCAAAAAAGCAATTGATCAGATATGTCATGAATAATTTTTGCAGTGGGAAGTCATGCCTATCTAAGTTGATCGATCACATTAATCAATGTTCGATTAATAGATTGATAAACCTTACCCATTTGACTAATTGACTAAAGAGTCTCTTTCTGCTGTTGATTGATAAACTGTTCGATAATTGAGTGATCGATTAGGTTATCCATGATTCTACTCCCCATCATTTCTAGTCAGTTCCATATATCCTGTTGATGGATGAGTTGATCGATAAATTGGGATTTATCGAGGTGATCGATAAATTGAGTCTTTTCGAGACAATTATCGATGCTTTTATCGATCAATCCCTACTCTGTTCACCTCTATTTTTCAATGTTAAATAAAGCTTCGTGCAAAATAAATTTCTATATACTCTGATACTTAAGTTAGTTTCCTAATCATTAAAACTTTAAATCTAAATACTCAAAATAAAGAAGTAATGCAGAATTTCTTACAGTTCATTGAGATTTACCATTTCCAATTCTCTTCTGAAGTATTTGAACTTCTGCTGGTTGAGAGGCTTTGGGAAAATGTTTGCTATTTGATACTCAGTAGGAATGAATTCTACCTTTACATTTCTTTTTGAACATGGTCCCGAATAAAGTGATGTCGAACATCAATATGCTTGGTTCGAGCATGATGAACTTGATTCTTAAACCGGCTGATTGTGCTTGTGTTATCACACAGGATTGGGATTTCCTTCGACTTGATTCCCAAATCTTGTAATTGTTGTTTTAACCATAAAATCTGAGCACAACAATGGCAGTGGCAATGTATTCTAATTCTGTAGAAGATATGGCCACAGTATTTTGTTTCTTACTAGACCACAAACAAGACAGCCTCATAGGAATTGGCATTGTCCACTGGTGCTTTTTCTGTCTGTTTTGTATCCTCTGTGATCAACATATGAGTATCCCATTAGATATTCTACTCCTTTCTTTGGATACCATATTCCCAGATTTGGTGTTTTGACAAGATATCTGAGGATTCTCTTGATGACTTTTTCATATGATTGCTTGGGAGCTAATTGATCTTTGGCACACATTCCCATCTGCTTGCTGTGAGGTAGAGTAGCGATTCAATCATTCCTCTATATTTAGTCAAGGTCACATCCTTGCCATTTTCATCCATTGAGCTCATAGGTGTATTTGCACTCTTGGCTTGCTTCATACCATATTTCTTCAGAAGTTCTCTAAGATACTTTGTTTGAGATATGAACATCCCATTCTTCTTCTATTTGATTTGCAACCCAGGGAAGAAATTCAATTCTCATTGACATATTTCTTCAGAAGTTTTCTAAGATACTTTGTTTGAGATATGAACATCCCATTCTTCTTCTATTTTTGCATTTGCAACCCAGGGAAGAAATTCAATTCTCATTGACATCTCCATCTAAATAGAATTTATCTTATAATTCTTTAGGATGCCTACAACACAAATATTAGTTCTTTGGTGCCCAACTTCTCTTGGGTCCACACCATGTTAGCTACAATGACTCTCATGCTCTTATATGGATCAAACCATATGATTTCTGAGCAAAGAAGGTATCAAAAGATTTTTATAACTAAAAGATCATCAATTATAAATTCTTTTGAAATCAGATTTGATCAGATCAACTTTATGAAAAAACTATAGCTCGCATGAAAACAGGTTAGCCATGAATGATCTTTAAAACATGAATGTTGTGAATACTTTTGTTCAAAAAAATGTGAAGTCAACAAAATTGAGAGAAAAATTCATATAGCTTCAATTTGTAAGATCAAATCGGATAACATGTCAAACAACAATATTAACACATTAGAGAGTTTTTCTGAGAGTAAAAGTCATATGGATAAGATGTTAGCGAAAGGCTTTTCACGATGGAGGTTCAAAGACTTTGATCACACTCAAATACTGGATTTTGAATAATGAAGTACATTAACTTATTAGTCCAGATGACTAGTAGGTTAAATAGATTCTAGAAGCTATATAAGTCATTCTATTGAAATGGTTAATGCATAATCGTGCTTGGAATAACTCAATCAATAAGGATAAAACACATTAAGCATAAGGCTTTGACGTGTTGGAATCTTTCTGTAAAGATAGACTTGAAACTCACATGGATGGTTAACTTGTTAGACTGAAGGTCTAACTTATTGAAAAAAAGATTTAGGAGTTCAAGTATAGGATAGCACATTAAGATCACGTTAGAGATGGAGAAAGCTCTATTAGAAGGATTTGAAGCATTTCTAACTTTTAACACAAAATATTAACTTCCAATTTTGAAAATCATTTGAAACAAAAATGAATATCTTTCAAATCATTTGTATGCACTTTCACAATGAGTTTTTAAAAAATTTGGATTGTGCATTTGAAAATACAAACATATAGAAAACTATGCACAATTCTATTTTCGGTCCATTTAGCAATCGGAAAATAATTTGAAGATCATAAAAGATTGATTGCTAATGGAATGGAACAAGGAACAAGCATTCATTACCCAAATATGAATTTCATATCAGCACAATAAAGGGTAAAGATTAGATATCATCATTTTCCTCTTGTCCTTATGACAACTTGCTTGATTTTGATGGATTAGTGTTGATTTTTTCCACATTCAGCACCAAAATCCATATCATATAAGTTTTCTCAAGATTTGTTCATCAATTCCTGTGTGGTCATAATCTTGAGGAAAGACTTGCTCCCTTCTTCCTTAGGTACTTTGAGGATTTTTTGTATACCTAATGCACCTTTCCGTGAGTTGTTGAGACTTTTGATTCCTTGCTTTAGGTGCTTGCAATATCTCTCATAAAATGTAAACTCAAGAAGTCTTCTGCTTAATGCTTGAGAGATCCTCCTTTTCTTGTTCTCCTCAAGGTAATCAAATTTTACAGTGTGGTAGTCCATCCTTGAGGTTGTAACGTACTCCTTTGGCTTGTATCTATTGCTTCCTGTGATTGGACTTTGCAGTTCCAGCAATGGGTGCTCTAAGAGTTCTCTTATTGATCATGTGAGTAGCTCTCTTAGACACTTTCTTCTTCTTTGGGCCAATATATCCGTTCTTAGAAATATCCTACAAAATTGAAAAACTAAAAGGACATTTTGGTACCCATTTTGCTTTGGGTCCTTGAGTGTTAGCATTGGACCTTACTTGTCCTTTAGGAACCCAAACAAATTTATTTCTTACATTAGGATTTCTTCTAAAATAGCATGCATGAGAAATGTGACCTGATTTACCACAATAATTGCAAATAATAGAATGATATCTATTATGAGATTTTATGCAAATATTGCGTTGGTCAAAAGAATGCAATCTTAAATGATTTCTCTTTGTAAGTTCTTTCTTCTCAGTAAATTTTCCAGCATGATTAAAAACATTTTTACCTGAAACAGAATCAATGACTGGCGAACAACAGTTTTATGCAAACTTTCAAATTCTTCGATCTTGACTTCCATTTGTTCACTGAGAGTGGATGATTGTGTATCCTTTTCTTGATCAGTCTCAAGTGAAACTGTCTTCACATTTAGCTTCAACACAAGGGTTAGAAGTATAGTATAATAAGAGTCAAGAGTATCCAAAATATCCTTGTCACTAGAGCAAGATTTGATTTTCTCATAATCAATTTCGATTTAAAGCACTATACAGAATTTTCATTGCTCGAATGTTCAAAGAAACATTTTCTTTTCTTTTTCGGTCTAATCCTTTCTTCGTTTAAAAATAAAATTATTTGTAAAACATATCTCATATCAAAATCAATAGTTTTCAAAAACGTATCATACGAGCTTTTTCAATATCTTTGAAAATGATAGAATTGTATAATCAAAACCTTCAAAATCAATCATGATCCTTTAAACAAGTGACCTGCTCTGATACTAAAAGTAAGAATGGCTAACCACCCAAGAGGGGAGTGAAAGATGTTAATTAAAATTAAAAACCTTTTTACAATGTAATAAAATTCATAATAAATTCTGAGTATAAAAACAATGAATTGACCAAAGCATAATCACAGCAATAAAACGGTTTAGCTGGAAATATAAAGGATAGAGAAGATGTAACTATGCTTTATCCTGGTTCGGTCCTCACTGACCTACATCCAGTCCTCAGGCTCCCCCTCGTCCTAAGATAATAGACTATCTCCCTCAAGTTTAACACTGGTACTTGAGAACCACTACAACCACAAGTTTAATCCGAACACTTGTGTCACACTTACAATCCTTAGACTAACCAGTCTAATTCAACAACAACCTCTCACTGAGGTAAATACTCCCCCTTACACGCCGTAAGGATACAAAATGATAATACAATATGATAATGATAAAGAAAATTGAATATTTCTTCTCTCAAAGAAGTGATAGATGAATCTTAAGCACGTTTGGGAAACTCTCCTCTCTATCTTACAAATACATAAGTTTTAGTCTATGAACTAAAGACAGGGAGTTTTCTTCCGAAGCTCTAAATGAGAATATGTTGATTCGGTATTTTAGCATGTGATGTTGTAAGCTCAGACTCTTCTCCTTCTTTTTTTTGTTTTGAATGCTCTTCTATTTATAAATGATATTGGGCACTTCACCGTTGAGCATTTTCTTCCGGTTTGGCTTGAAGAATATGACCGTTAAAACTAGTCATTGGAAGCTTCTGACAAAAGTCGATTCTTCACATCCTAAATTCGTTATGGCTCTTTACCTGAAATACTCTTCCTCAAATCAAGTGATAAGTATCTCATAATCTTAGAAACAATAAGTTGAAAACATGGAATCAATCATCATATATTCAGAAAGTAAGATGAACTTACTTAATCGATGTCTTGATCGATATGAAGAAAAGATATAGCAGATATATGCAATTATCGAATAGATTATGGATCATATGATGATCGAACAAATGATCGATAAATGATGAAACATGTATGCAGTGAGCTTTAAATGGATTATGCAAGGATAATCTTTTTCAAGTTTCCTTCGTATCCCTTTAGTAGAGAGTTATGTGTAAAAAGATGACTGAGAAAAGCTAAAAAATAAAAAGATAAAATATTTCAAAATCATTTGTTATGAAATGAACTTGTACAATGATTGAACAAGTGATCGGACACTTATTGATTAATTAGGTTATCGATAAACAAAGTGTTATAGAACAGAATTTAAAGCAATAATTTTCGAACACATTATCGATAAATATATGATGGATAACCTTATCGATGAAAAGTATATTCAGTGAAAACGTAGGCTATGTGGGTTAATCGAATAGGTGATCGATTAAGTAATGATCGATCACTTGATCGATAAAGAGGTTAATTTTATAGTCAAAGAACTGATTTATCAATCACGTTATGTGAAACACAAGGCAAACATGAACTGCGGTGATGACATATTATCAATAATGTGATTATGGTGATCGAAGAACCATGATTTAGGACGATTTACGAATGGCCGATCATGTGATCGATAAAATATCATTAAAAATAGAAGTTTCAGAAGATTGGGTGATCAATCAATTTATCGATAATTAGATTATCGATGAGGTGATCAAAAAATACAGCGAAATAGTGATCGATCAAATGATTGATAAATCACCGATCGACATCGATAAAACAACCAAATAACAACCTTGAATAGAAACAAACTGAGAGGGTTATTAAACAATGTTCGATATTTATCTGATCAATCGATAAATGGTGACTAAGGCAAAACATAGAGCGTATTACCATTTATCTGTTTTCTCATTGATAAACCATTTAGCCATAATGTTAACTTGTTTATCGATCAAGTAATCGATAAAGAGGTTTAATCCTGTATAGTCAAAGAACTGATTTATCGATTATGTTATGTGAAAAACAAGACAAACATGAACTGCGGTGATCGATGATATTATCCATAATATGTTATGGTGATCGAAGAACCATGATTTAGGATGATTTACCGATGATCGATGTCATCGATAAAATATCATTAAAAACTTATTTTAGAAACACTAGGAAAAACCTTGATCAATCACGTTATGTGAAAGAAAATAGAAGTTTCAGAAGATTGGTGACTAAGGCAAAAAAAACATAGAGTGAGTAGAGCGCATTACCATTTATCTATCTTCTCATCGATAAAGTGCTTTTACTCAATAACATGTTTGAGTAGCATGTTGCTCGAGAGCTTAATCAATCAATGTAGAACTTCTGGTCTTTGCCTCAATAAATTCTAATTCTGATTCAAGCGAAACGAAGAAGGTCAACTTTGAGTGATCATAAATCTTCCAATTCAACTCTAAATTTTGCAAATGACCTATCTCTAGAAATCTCTCTGAGTCTACCTTCTAATGCAACAAGAAACCACCCCAAAGTTCATTGTAGCTACAAAGTTATCTTCATCAGAGTAACTGAAGGTCGTAACAAGGTGTTAATCCTTACTACAATGTTTCAAACAACATATCTCCTCGTATGAAACTCTTTGAAGTTGATTTTGTGTTTGGTCTGTTGTTTTATGCTCTATTATTTGACATCATCAAAACTAATCATATCTAACATTATCCACTCTTAATTAAGAATGTTAACACGTTTAATTACTGGAGTTTGTTAAGATAGAGAGTATACTATAGTATAATGTGTTTGTATTGGGGCGTAAGCCCAAATACTTGGCGTCCATGCCTTGCATTTTACTCAATAATAATTGATTTCGCAGAGTTGAAAGAATCAATACAGGAGAGGTACAATCCGATGTAACAAACCAAGCCTCAACAATGTAATTCAACCATATTATAGCCACAAATCACAAATCACAGATCTTAGAAGGTACAATCTGATGAGAGTGAATCTAAAATATGAAAGTAAGGTGAATGTAAAGAGTGAAACTAAGAATAAAAACTCAAAGCTACAATCCATCAATGTAAAGAGTGACATGCAGGTATATTATATTTAGTATAGAACGATGCCTAGAGGTAAATTAGAGATTTGAAAATAGATTATTAGGGAAATGTTTGAAAATAATTATTATAATATTTAGAGGCCTCAATAATGGGGGAAAATGTGAAATAATTATCTAAAATATTTATTAGAATTATAAAATTGGTTTTAGGAATTAATTTGTGGGAATTTTTTTTTCAAATTCAGAAAAAATTCAAAATAAATAGTTAGAGGTGAGAAAAATTCTAGAACTTTCCAGATTGTATTCTTATATTAAAATAGGATTTTTTTCATGGAGAAAAATATGATTTTAGAGTAGGAAGTTAAAATAGTAATAACCTTAAGAAATTAATATTTTATTATTCGTGTTAAATTAAATTAAATTTTTTTTCAAATTCAGAAAAAATTCAAAATAAATAGTTAGAGTGAGAAAAATTCTAGAACTTTCCAGATTGTATTCTTATATTAAAATAGGATTTTTTTTCATGGAGAAAAATATGATTTTAGAGTAGGAAGTTAAAATAGTAATAACCTTAAGAAATTAATATTTTATTATTCGTGTTAAATTAAATAAATTAAATTGGTCCCCACTTGCCCAGCCCAAAATTAGCCCAAAAGCTTGGCACAATATTAAATGGATTTAGTGTCCAATTTTCATGTAAAAATCAATAAAAATTTTAGGATTTCACACATGACATGATTTTATCTTGAGTGTGGATTTAGTGTCCAATTTTCATGTAAAAATCAATAAGAATATTTTAGGATTTCACACATGACATGATTTTATCTTGAGTGTCCCTTAGGTGGCAGCTTGCCACACACACCTAAATGAAGGGGGCAGGAGCTATAAATATCTCCCTAAATCCACTAATATATAGGCAAAAATTGACCAAAAAAAGGAGGTGCTGTCAGATTGTTTTCTTAAGCTTCTATGTATTACGAAATAATACAAACCTTAAAAATGAGTTGGAATTATCGTGTTTAAGTAGTGTTTGGATTGATTTTTGAAAGAAAACTAAGTTAGGTTCACATTTAGGCCAAGAGTTCTAGGGTAGGTGTTTTTGTGTATGGAATACCAGTGTTTAAAATCATTGGAATCAAAAGTTAAATTTTTAGAAAATATATTACCGCTATTTGATTAAGATGAAATGAAAGGAAATGAGTGTGATTTTGATAAATCTGAATTGATATTTGGATTCTGCATGAAAAATTATATGAGAATGAGTCAAGAGATTATTGGAACAAAAAGAGGAATAATTATGTTAAAAATTTAAGGTTGTTTAAGGTTTGTGTTCATTTGTAATTATATTTGAATTGATAGATTTTGTGGAGAAGAAGTAAGAAAAACACAAACACTTGAGAAGGCGGAATTGGTTCAAGTATAAGAATGTTGCTTGATTGAATTATGTTATATATGGTAAATTGTTGGTTCTATGATGTTTGATATGCTTTGGGGCAATGTGAATATGTGCTTGTTTTGTTTCATTGCATAATGCATGATCTAAATGATGCTTTGAAGTGTCGTAACATTAACACAGTATGCCTGATTAATATGACAACTCACGTTGTTAATGCAAAGAGGTAAGAATTGCAAAAAGGTGATAAAGGCTGTAACAAAATTTTATGGTCTTGAGCATAGATCATATTTTCATCAAAAGTTGGGCAAAAATTGAAAAATGACTAAATCAACAATGAAAATCTGGAATTGATAGATGAGGCGGAGGCCAATTAGTTTTTTTTCTATTAAATAGCATGTCAAGAGGTTTCCAATAGAACTTAGAATCATCTTATTTAGACTTTTTTAGAATTAGTTATGAATTTTCAAGGGATAACCAAATTTTAAAGTTTAACTTTTTCCAAACTAAAAAATGATTATTGAGATAAAATGAGGTAAAAATGTAAGGTGTGACACTCATGTTTTGCTAATTAGATCCTATATGATCTAATTATATATTACTCATGTCAATTTTATATATGTTTGATCTAATTGCATAATTTTTGGTATTATCCTCTCTTTTTATTTGAGCCACAACAAAATTATGAAATTGATTTTACATTATAACTAACCCACTTGTGAGTTGATGATTAAATTGCAAACCCTTATAAATTCTATAATTTATGGGCGGACATGAAATATGAGTTTGAGTATTTAGTGATGTTGAAGCAGTGGTTTTGTAATTGAGGTAGATGTTTTAATTTGGCAGTTTGGGTACCATCCGAATCTACTGTTGATAGATAAGGGTGAATTGGGTTGAGTTATGATTATAATTATAATATGAGATTATAAATGTGAATTTATATGCATAAAAGTTTTATAAATTGTTACAGTATTTGGTGATTTTCATATTTATTTTGTAGGATGCCTAGAAGATGTGTTTTGATAAAAAATATGTTTGTATATACACACATGCACACAATAGTAAACCTTGCATATATCTTGTGGGTGTGAAGTAACATCCAAAAGATATTATAGAAATAATTTTAAAAAATTGATAAATATGAAAAATAAGTTTGAAATATATATTTTTAATAAGATTGAAAAGAATTAGAATTACAATTTTAGTTCTTTTTCATTCATTCCTTTTATGAATCCTATTAAAAAAAATACATGAAATCATCTTTACTTCAAGTGTATTGAAAATATGAGAATTTCTAGTATGAAATGTTTAAATTAACAAAAAAAATACAATTGAGTTTTCTTAGGATAAGATAGATTGTTGACTACAACATGAATTCAATATTTGGGAAATTTTTTTTTTGGATGACTAACAATCATTGTTGAAATTTATTTTTCTAAGTAAAGTGCTTAAAATTTTAATTTGAGAAATTTGTGTTTCTGAAGGATGAATGGTTTGATTCATTGACAGATTGTAGGAACTAAACTACTGTTAAGGTATATTTATACCGATTATTACTTTGGTCTAGACCACGTGAAAAGAAAATGAGAGAAATTTGTTTATGAAGGTGAGCTATGATGAGTGAAACTGAAACAGTCTTTAATGTGTTGGCCTTTCTTCTCTTTTTACCCCCACAAAGACTTCCTTTCTTTATTCCGTAAAACTCTTTCTAGAAAAATAGAAAACTCAGATCAATCATATTTAGAAGCAGTAAAATGAAGATTTAATTATTGTTGTAAGGTGGAAAATTTCCAGATTTGAATGAGGAGCTGAATAGAGAAAGTATATTTGAGTTTCATAAGGATTGTCTATGAAACAGGGGGAAATTAAATCCTATTAAATATGTGTGTGAATCTGGAAAATTTTCCAGATTTGTTTCTAAGTGATGTTTAAGGATTGTTGAATTAAACAAAATGAATTTGGGAGTTAAATGAGGATTTTGAAAGTGCACGCGTGTGTATATATATATATATATTATCTTTGATCGATGACTTTTTACTAAGTAAAGTAGCCAGATAAGGAAGGAAGCCAATAGTTTGAATAAGAAAAATCCAATTATTAAGTAAGGTTAAAGAAGTTTTGAGATTTAAGGAGAATTATTTAATTTATGAATTATAGTTGCCAATATCAATATGATTGGTTTTCTGCTCAAGCCCGGTAAGGTTTGATTTGGCGGCCAGGTATTTACTACCTTACATTTATGTCTACTTACACTTATATCTGTCTGCGCCATATTGCTTTTCTATAGTATGAGAACATGTAATCCTTAATTCTCTTAATTCTTTGTATGGATCACGTGTAGCTGATAGATTATTTGCGCATCATTAGTTTGTTCATATGCTTAACTGCATCAAATTATGCATTAACTTACAAGTTTATGTTTTACTTAGGCTTGTTTAGCATGCCATGTAATCTGTATTTGTGATTGATGGAAATTAATCTTTAGAATCTCACCCTCCCTTGGAAGTTATATAAGAAGAAGGTGGGCTAGTGTAAATATGTGGCAAAATATCTTGATAAGGTAATGTTTATTTTATTATATATGTTATATTGGCAAGTAACTTTACTTGCTTCATGTTAATATTATTTTGTATCAACTGCACGGTGGATAGTTGCTATATTTTTTCATATAAGATTACGAGATTAAGTTGAAAACTGGGTTAATTGTGGATTACTTAGAATAATATGTTTGAAATTTTTGATCAAGAATTCCAATGTTGAAGGACAAAAAAAAATCTGTCTTTTTTCCCAGGTCGGATTTCCTCGCGTGTGTGATTCATAGATTTGCTCACTCTATATGTATTGATACTAATGTTGTAACAGGGGAATGATTTAGTGAGTATGATTGATTGTAGAAAAGATGGCTGGTAGAGGAAGATTCATCAGTGATTAACTAATCCTAGGGCACAGAGCTAAGAGAACTAATCCTAGGGCACAGAGCTACGTACGAGCAGAGAATCACTCGGATTCTAGTGAGGACAGCAGAAGTATTAGATCGGAGTCTCCAGTGAATCAACCATTGAGGGATTCCGTATATGATCGACTACCCTGTAGGAGGTGTAGGAGGTGTAGGAGGTCTGCACACCGTACTACTGTCCATGAACCGTCACCTCATCACCTCTACAAGCGGTAATTAACTTAGTTTGTGAAGAAGAGGATCCCAGTATAGAGGGAGAGGAGGAAGATGACCCCAGCATGGATCAGGAGGGGAGTGATAGTCAAGAACCTGAGCATAGGGTTCCAGGTTATAATTTAGGAATTCAAGATGAGGAGCCCGTTATAGGAATACCAGGGAGAGAACCACATCCTATAATTTATGAGCACATAGATAGGTTATTTCAGAGGCTCTATAATTGTTTTACCAGTGTTTTGGAAAGATATTTGGTATTTTTAGGGAATATTGAGGGGTTGTATTGGAATGGTGAAGTGTGGATACAGACTGCTATGCGTGTTTAACTTAGATGATTGTATGTGTGAGTTACGGCAATTTGTGAGAAGGCATGTTATATGAAACATGCAATGCTGCAACTTGAGACTACTATTGTATGATTTGTGTGAATTTGTTATGATTTGTTTTAGGTTTATGGTGGTAAAATTAAGAGCTAAGATGCATAATTATGCATGTGAAATGACTATGTGTGAGCTTGTGTGATGTATTGTAAGGATATGTAATGAACTTATGAGTTACTATGTATAATTCTATCTGTGAAATGACTATGGTTTGTTGAGTTGTGTGAGCAATAGATTGTAGATTTTGTATAATGTTCTAGCTATGGTTACAAGTGAAATAAAGATATTTGAATCATGATTCCGGTGCTAGTTATTTATTCATTTCACATGATTATGACAATTGGGTGAGAAAGTTAGAGGCTTTTTAATTAGAACAAGAGAGCTAATGATAAGCTTCATCCCTAACTGTAGGGGCTATTCAATGAAAATGTTTAAATGATTATAGTCAATACAATTATATAACAGTGTTATTTTGATGATTGATGGTTTGCCAATAGTAGGTTAGTGAGAGAGTAGTTGAGATTGATTTGAAGCTTATTGTTTGAGGTTTGTTGAGGTTCTAAAAGGCTGAGAAGGAAATTTTAATAGCTATAGAGTGATCAATGATGCAAAGGCGTTGGAAATTGAGAAGCTTGAATAATAGAATGTGATTAAAATTATTAGCTGTTTGTGTTATGAATGTCGGCATGTTAAATTTATTTTTGAAGAAACTATTCTTTTGAATAATGAACTAATTTTTTGAGACAAACAGGGGTATATGAGAAAGAAGAAAGATTAATAGAATCACAAGTAGGATCACAAGTAGGACAAGAAAGACAAGAAAGAGAATGAAAAAAAAATAGAAAGGAAAGCAGCAGCTCAGGATCAAATAAAGTAGCAAATTTCAAAGGTACGTGAGAGTTAAATTTGTTTTTGAAGAAGTAAACTTTAAATTATTTACCTTTCTTGAGGAGTTCAAATTATGGTGCAAATTAGTCTAGGAGCAGAAAGATATATCTTTTGATTCTAATTCCAATACGGGACAAGATGAGTAGAGGCAAAGGTATAAAAGATAACTTTGTAACTATAATGAATTTTGGGGTGATTATTGTTGCATTAGAAAGTATACTCAAAGAGCTTCCTGGGAATAGGTGATTTGCAAAATTTGGAGTTGAATTGGAAGATTTATGATCACTCAAAGTTGTCTTTTTTTTTTTTTTTTGCTTGAATCAGAATTCGAATTTATTAAGGTAAAGACCAGAAGTTCTACATAAACTCTTGAGCAACATGCTACTCAAACATGTTACTGAGTAAAGGCACTAGAAGAAATTAAAAAATTAAAAGTCATTATCAGATTTTACTAGAAGCCAGTTATCAAGTAAACTGATGTTTGAGTTGATGATCAAGCAACTACATATTTGATCACTTTATCAAGTTCTTGGTACTATCTTTTCAATTCTTCTCTTATATCTTCACATGCATTTCTAAGGTGCTCAAGTTATACACAAGTAATCGATAACATTATTGATTAAAAGTTAATTGATCAAATAAGATTTTGTAGTAAATCATCGATCATTAAATCAGTAATTAGTTGACAGAAAAAGAAAAAGGTTCAACTTTCTCCGTCTCATAACAAAATTAACAAAATCAGGAGGTAATCAATAATGAGTTAGTACTTATCTAAGTAGCTTATATCGATATGTGATATATCGCTCTAAAATCATGGCTCTTCTATCACTGGATCGATAATCTGAGATAATCTATTGCTGCATTTGCATATCTACCTTGTTTTTCACATTACGTGGTCGCAAGATTGAAAATTGAACCTCTTTATTGATCACTTGATCACCTATTCAATTAGCCTCAATTAGCCTGTGTTTTTACTGAATATACTTTTGCTTATTGTTTATCGATAAGGTTATCCGTCATCTATTTTTCCATAGGTGTTCGAAAATTAGTGATTCAAAATTTATTTCTATAACAATTTGTTTATTCGATCACTTGTTCGATCCTGCATTCGTATTTCATCAATTATCTCATCATATGATCCATAATCTATTCAATAATTGCATATATCTGCTATATTTTTTCTTCATATAATTAATATGATCGATCAAAGGATTATTGATTAAGAGATCGATCAAGTAAGTTCATCTTACCTTCTGAATACCTGAATATCTGATGATTGATTCTATATTTTCCACCTTATTGTTTCTAAGATTATCAGATACTTATCACTTGATTTGAGGAAGATTATTTTAGGTAAAGAGCTACAATGAATTTATAACGTGAAGAATCAACTTTTGTAATGGCTAGTTTGAATGGGAAGAAGATACTCAATGCTCCAATGCCCAATATCATCTATAAATAGAAGAGCATTCAAAACAAAAAAAGAGAAGAAGAGTCTGAGCTTACAACGTCAAATGCTAAAATGCGAAATCAACATATTTTTATTTAAAGCTCCGAGAGACGATAGACTCCTTGTCTTTATACGTCATAAACTAAAACATATGTACAAACTAAAACATATGTATTCGTAAGATAGAGAAGAGAGTTTCTCAAACGTGTTTAAGATTCATCTATCACTTCTTTGAGAGAAGAAATATTCAATCTTTCCTTACTGTGAGTAAGAGGGAGTATTTACCTCGGTGTGAGGTTGCTATTGAATAGACTGGTTAGTTTAAGATTGTAAGTGGTGTCACAAGTGTCCGGATCAAACTTGTGGTTGTAGTGGTTCTCAAGTACCAGTGTTAAACTTGAGGGAGTGTTAAGCTTTGAGGGAGATAGTCGATTGAAAATCTCACGAGGGAGTCAAGGGACTGGATATAGGTCAGTGAGGACCAAATCAGGATAGATCACAGTTTGCATCTTCTCTTCCTTTACCTTTTTATATTTCCAGCTAAATCATTTTACTACTATGATTATGTTTATGTCGATTCATTGTTTTTATACTCAGAATTTCTTATGAATTTTACGAAAAGGTTTTTAATTTTAACTAACACCCAATTCACTCCCCTTAGGTGTTCAGCTATTCTTATATTTGGTATCACAGCACGTCACTTGTTTAAAGGATCTAGCAATTTTGATTATAAAATTTCACCATTTCTCAAAGATATTGATTTTTGGTTTTGGAAAGCTCGTATGATATGATTTTTTTAAAACTATTGATTTTGATATGAGATATGTTTTTACAAATGATTTTGTTTTTAAACAAAGAAAGGATTGGATCGAAAAAAAAAGAAAATGTTTTCTTTGAACATTCAAGCAATGAAAATTCTGTATAGTGCTTTAATTGAAATTGATTATGAGAAAATCAAATCTTGCTCTAGTGCCAAGGATGTTTTGGATACTCTTGACTCTAGTTATACTTCTAACACGTGTGTTGAAACTACATGTGAAGAAGATACACAATCATCCACTCTTAGTGAACAAATGGAAGTCGAGATCGAAGAAGGTGAAATCACACAATATTTCTGTAAGTCTGTGTACACAGAGGAAGATGAGCATAAAAAAGAGCTCTACGAATATGATGAATCATTATTTGGAGATCAAGATGTACGATCCCAATTCTTCTTGTGAATTACTTGTGAAAAATAATTTTGAAAGTTTGCATAAAACTGTTGATCAACTAGTCATTGATTCTATTTTCTATTTTCAAAAGTAAAAATGTTTTTAATCATGCTGGAATGCTGGAAAATTTAATGGGAAGAAAGAACTTACAAAGAGAAATCATTTAAGATTGTATTATTTTGACCAACACAATATTTGCATAAAATCTCGTAATGGATATCATCCTGTTATTTGCAATTATTGTGGTAAATCAGGTCACATTTCTCACGAATGCTACTTTAGAAGAAATTCTAATGTGAGAAATAAATTTGTTTGGGTTTCTAAAGGACAAGTAAGGTCTAATACTAACACTCAAAGACCCAAAACAAAATGGGTACCAAAATGTCCTTCTAGTATTTTAATTTTGTAGGATATTTGTAAGAATGGACATATTAACCCAAAGAAGAAGAAAGTGCCTAAGAGAGCTACTCACATGATCAATAAAAGAACTCTTAGAGCACCCATTACTGGAACTACAAAGTCTAATCATAGGAAACAATGGATACAAGTCAAAGAAGTATGTTGCACCTCAAGGATGGACTAATGGATACAAGTCAAAGAAGTATGTTGCACCTCAAGGATGGACTAATGGATACAAGTCAAAGAAGTATGTTGCACCTCAAGGATGGACTACCACAGTGTAAAACTTGATTACCTTGAGGAGAACAAGAAAAGGAGGATCTCTCAAGCAAGCAATAAGCAGAGATGATCTCGGTTATGTCTCTAAGCCTTAGACTGTTCTAAATTTTTTGTGAAGAAGGTTTACCTAAATCATTTTTGTTTTCTAAGCATTCTTCTGAAGGAAATTTGTTTGAAGACTTGCTTAAATCCAGTTTTTGATTTAAAAATTTTAACGATCTCAGCATCATCATCTAGAGGTTTTGAAATCGTCTCAGTATTAGCAAACACAACATGTATTGATTTTTCGATTGTAAAAGTTTGTTTGTTGAACACCATATAGGCTTTACTACGATTAGAGTAACCAAGAAATAAACCTTCATCACTTGTGTAGTTCATATGGTGTTTTCCCAAGCAATGATGTAAGCTCTATTAGAGATGTAGCAAGTTGTGCTTATTGCTTCTACCCAGAACACTTGTGAAATTCCTTTCTCGTTTGCTCTTGCCATTTGTGTGAGCACTATGTTTTTTCGTTCGACAACACTATTTTGTTGAAGAGTTCTTGGCACTGAAAAGTTGTGATCAATTCCATGCTCATCACAGTAGTCTACGGATTCATTGTTTTCAAATTCTCCTCCGTGATCAGACTTGATTGACACAATGGAAATACCTTTCTCATTTTGGACCTTTTTGGCAAAAACAATGAATGCATTAAACGTTTCATCTTTAGAGGAAAGAAACAAAGTCCAAGTGAATCTTGAATAGTCATCAACTATAACAAGAGTGTACAAGTTTCCACCGAAACTTTTCACTCTTGACGGACCATGAAGCAATTGGAGTGGCCTTTCAGTTGAGACTATCTTCTTTGATTTAAACATGCTTGTTTACCCTTTTGACAGGCATTACAAATAATATCATATTCGTACTGAATTTTTAGTAAACCATCAACCAAATCCCTTTTTGTTAATTTTGAAAGTTGATTCATGTTAACATGTGCAAGACGTTTATACTACCAAACTTTTTTCCTTTTTGCTTACCCTTACCGTCCCTTGGAGCTCTCAGCTTTATATTCAACTCTTCTTTCTTCAATGGCAAGTCATCCTTGCTTATTACTAAGCACTCTTCTGAATCGAAGATCACCCAATTATTTTTGTCGGTACACACTGAGTAGATTGTGTACATAGTACACATTTTTGAAAGAGAGCCTTTCTTATCGTTCGCTTAGAGGTTCTCACTCAAAAATTTATCCAAGCTATGCAGTAATGCAAACTCGGCTCGTTTCTCTTTTGGGAGCCTTAGTTAGTTATGTAGGTTAGACTAAATGTTATGCAGAGTAATGAAAAAGGGGGGTTTTTGGGTTTTTAACATTTAATGAAATGCCAAAACTAAATGCAATTAAATCAAATCTAAGTTACTATGTTTTTGGGTTTTTCTAAGATAGTAGTAATGTAGTGGAAATTAATGATAGGTAATCTCTTGAATATGGCTTTGAAGCAATCATAGTTCAAAATAATTTTGGGAGTAAAAATCACCAAGTTTTCTAAATGAACAACCTTAAAGAACTCTTTAAGTCTAGAATCTTAATCAATGGCACCCACCTCATAAGATCCTATTAAGCTCACTTAGTGTGTGTATTAAGATTAATTAATGCACTTGGTTTAATGCAAGCCTCAACAATCAAACAATACCATGCAAGAAAGAGAGTATCAAAAGAGTTGCATAGAAACATATATGTAACCACATATATTGAAGCTCAAATTCAGCATTAACTAATCCAATACACAAGATAATCATCCAGAATTGATTACAACCATAATCAAAATAGTTCAGGCCAAATTTACAAATCCTAAGACCTAGAAATTCATAAACAAAGAACTAGAACTATGGATGAAACTAACTCCCCTTTGAAACTCTTGGAACTCATGCTTCTTCCACCATATTCAAGAGTTGAGAGGCTTAGCTCATCATAGCTCTTGAATCAGCTCTAACTAGAGATTGTTCTTCAGCCATGACAGTAGCAGATGGAAGAAATGGAAATGGAGGATTAGGGTTTCTGAGGGAGAGATGAGAGAAGAAGATGATAGAAACGTAGGTGGAGGCTGAATAATGAGAGTCTGACCTCATCATACCCAAAATAGGCTTTCTAACCCGAAAATTGCATGCATGGGTCGGTTTCTGGGGATGGGTAGGTCAAAATTTCCCAAAATGGTCTGGTCTGAGATTTGCTGATACGAGAGGTTCGTCGCGGAGAAACATGGCAGAGAGCCTTGCTTCAACAGATGATTTTCGCCGCGGCAAAGTCAGATGTGTGTCGCGGCGAACTTAGGCAGAGGATCCTTTCTTGCTTCTTGTGCCTTGAGTTCTTCAATTCTGGCCTCAATCTTTAGTGTCCTACAATAAACAAGCAACAAATTGAAGTATCAATTGTCCTAGAAATCAATTGAATCCAATTAATAACCAATTATGACAATTTAATCCTCAAAATGACACTAACTTAAAGTAAGGACTCTTAATCTAAATTAAGCACAATTATCATTAAAAAGGGCCAGAAAATACCACAAAATCATGGATAATGTAATGAAAAGATAATAATATCTTTAGCTCAATCAATTTTCAACCTTCATTCCTTTGTTACTTCTATCTCTCTAATTCCAGCAATTCTTCTGGATTAATTGCCACCAAAGCTTACTTTGCCTCTGTCTTTTGGTTTGAGTGATATGAACTTCTCAGTATCACCCGTCATATATCCGGAGTATCCACTGTCAATGTACCATTTGTTCATTCTGGATGCTTTGAGGCCTCATCTGTCTCTGATTCTTCACCCTCTCAGGCCACAAGACAGATGTTGGCGATTTTTTCATCATCACTTTCTTCTTCTTCTGAAGAACTATCTCCCCAAATTGATGTGACAAAGGCTTTCTTCTTTCTGAATCTGTCTTTCTTCTTTTCTTTGTCCTTCATCTTCTTGGATAACTGGGACACTCTGGTTTCTTGCATTCAAAGCAGATGATGGTTCTTTTGACTCATTCTGAGAAGTTGAGATTCTATGTTTTGACTGAAACTTCCTTCCGGCTTTGCTCTTGTAGAATTTCTTGAATTTTCTAACAATAAGACCCATTTCGTCATCCTCCAGGTTTTCTTCGTTGTCATCTTCTCTCTCTTGAGTTCTGAGAGCGATACTTTTGCGGTTTTTCTCATTCATCTCTTTTTTATATCTTTGCTTACTCTCATATTCAGTAAGGATTTCGAATAGCACTGCAACAGAGCCAATTGATTCTCCCTTCGTTTCTTCAATTGCTATTACCTTCGGCTCCTATTCTTTTGTGAGACCACTTAAGATTTTTCTTACTTGATCCTCCTGACTATACTTTTTCTGAGTGCCATGAGATGATTTATGAGATGGAAGAATCTGACTTCCATATCTCAGACACTCTCTCCCTCCTTTATTTTGAATAGCTCGAGTTATGTGGTGAGAGTGTTAATTCTGCTATGTTTTATACTAGTGGTCCCTTTGTGAGCTATCTCTAGTGTTTCCCACATTACTAGTGCTTCCCAAATTTCTTTCGTGGTTTCTAGGCTGGAAACTCAGAAGTATTCTCGTTGGCTTAGTGCACAAGTAAGTATGTTGATGGCTTTGTTGATTAGGGTCAGCAACTTTCTATCTTCTTCATTAAACTCGCTGGGACTCTTATGTACTCGTTATCCGTTTAGGGTTTTGTACTTGTTGTCTGTTTAGGGTTTTCATAGGACGTAGTTACCATGCTCTATCATGTCGCATAATCCATACTCAATCATCTTGATGAAGATTTTCATCTTTATCTTCCAAAAGGTATAGTTTTCACTGCGGCAGTTTGGACGTTGACCCTTTGGGTTGAATCCTGTCACCCTTTGGGTCTTTACTAGACCTATTCTGATACGCTAGTCTCACCCAATCCCTGTCATGGATCTCTCTTTGGACTATTAAGTCTTTACTGAAGAGACCTATTCTGATACCAAATGCTAGTGGCAGTTTCACCCAAGAGGGGTGAATTGGTGTCTCCGAATCCTGTCATGGATCTCTCTTTGGACTATTAAGTCTTTACTGAAGAGACCTATTCTGATACCAAATGTTAGTGGCAGTTTCACCCAAGAGGGTGAATTGGGCGAGTTATAAAAATTTTGCAAAATTAAAACAATGAACTATCGAAAACAGAAAGTGTAAGTTGGAAGGATATCACCGTAGAAAAAAAGACAAGATTTATACTGGTTCGGTTTCAACCACTTGACCTACATCCACTCCTCAAAGGAGGTGCTCTGAGTATTCTACTATGTTCTGAGATTAATTGGGCTCTTGGCGCCTCAGTACAGTAATTGATACTCTCAATCACTTACAAACCCACTCAAGAGTCCACACTCTTGAGTTTCACACAGATTGTAATTAATGAAGAAGGGTACAGTCTCTCTCTTACGGAGTGAATAATGATAATCACTGAAACTCGGTGTATGGAAGAGCAGAGTATTGAATGCAATAGAAAATAATTGACAGAGGGTAGCTTTATTTAATGGTTCTTCACGCCTTTTTATAGTTGAAATAGTTTAGTAACCATTAGATGGAAGAGCTTCTAGTCGTTGAGAGTCCTGTTGCATGTTTTCCTAGTTGTAACGGTTTCCGCTATTAATGCTTTTGACAAGGTAAGTTAGAAGAGTTGTTGGGTTTTTTTTCGTATTCTGTAATAATATATTGATTCAATAAGTTTTTCTTTGCAAAGTAAGATGAAGAACATAATCGAACAAATGAACAATGAACATTCATAGTTTATAAGTAAGATCAATCAGTTGTTAAATGTGCTGAGCAATAACTAAAAGTGCTTGATCGATTACTGCTCGATCGATCAGGTTATCGATTATAAGAGTTTTTGAAGCAGATACCTGAGTTTATTGATCAAGTGATCGATCAATGATTTATCCATCAAGTGATTGATAAAATGACATAGTGACTTTCTATTGATGTGCAGAGAAAAAGAAGATCAATATCACTTTTGATTTTCAAACTCATTAAATAGAAGATTAAGACAATCATAAAGGCTGAAAAAGGCTTAAATGAAATAGGAGATAAATTTTGAGAACATCATAACTGATTGAAGTTTGAACTGAAAACGCCTTGTGATCGAAGTGTTTGAACAAGTGATCGAACACTTGTTGATGGATCAGGTTATCGATAATCAAAGTGTTATAGAAATAAATTTTGAAGCATTAATTTTTGAACACATTATCGATAAGTAGATGATGGATAACTTTATCAATGAACAGCAAGCGGAAGTATATTTAGTGAAAGCACATGCTATGTAGGTTGATTGAATTTATTCTTGTAAGATCAAAAAACTTATTTATGGATCACGTTGTGTGAAAACAAGATAAACATGAAGTGCTGTGATTGATCATATTATCGATAATGAGATTATCGATTCTGTGATCAAAGAATCATAGTTTAAAAACGATGTGCTGATTATCGATCATGTGATCAATAATTTACAATAATTTACTGATCAATTGGTGATCGATAAGCTATCAAAATAGATAAGTTACCGAAATAAATGCCTATCAAATTTGTATCCTAACATTTGATCATCCTGATTACTCTAGATTTTCATACACAACTAAGTTAACAATGCTCAAATTGATCAATCAACACATTATCTTATTTTCAACCATTGTCTTATTTTAAACCATGATTCTTAATCACCGCACTTCATGTTTATATCTTGTTTTCAATATAAATCAGTTCTTTGATTTTACAATAATAAACTTTACAAGAATAAACTTCTTTATCGATAACATTATTCAACCTACATAGCCAGCTCGCCTATTCAATCAACCTACGTAGCCACTGAATATAATGCTTCATCCATCAGATGATGATCAATACTTAATACTTACTTGTTATCATCAAAACCTTAATCCATTCTATCATCAAAATAGAAGTTATATATACAATAACGCGCGCCGTACGCACACTAGGACAGCCAATACCTTTCAAAAAAAATTCATTCTCTAAGTTCGCACAGGAAGACACACCGCCGCATGATGGATTCGAGTTTTCACATTTTTCCATCGTCCAAAACCACAACCATACCTCATCGCCACCATCATCATTATCATCATTATCTCTTATGGCTGCTGAGTTCTTAGAACATGTTGTGACTGGGTTCAGATCCATGAGAAGCTGTGGGATTGAATTTAGTTTGAGAGCGGGAGTTTAATTCTTGTCCTTAGTTTAGACTATTTTGTTGATGATTTCTGGTTTGAAGTTTGTTATATTTGGTTTAAAGTTAGGAATTGCTAGTTGTAATTGTTGGGTTGGATTGGAATTGCTGAGATTTGGATTGGCACACTTGGTTTATACATATATTTATGTTTATGCATTTGTTAATTCATTGTTAGTGTGATTTTTATGCAAGTTGTATAGGGATTATGCTTGAAGTAAATTTAACAAGTAATTAACGTTCTAGTTGAGTATTAATTTAAAAAGAATAACTTATATAAACTAATCATAACCACTTAAATTGCTCCCATATCATTAAACAAGCTACGATAGTTATTGATTCATTCCTTGAGATTTCTTACAATTCAAATTTGTATTTTTCATTCCTTCTTAAAAATACCAAAAAAAAGGGTAGTTTAAAATTATTTCCTTATTTTCATAATTAGTTTTATTAAAAAAAATCTTTTTTCAAACCCCTCCTTTCAATTGTTAGGAATTAATAAAAAGCTCTTAAGACTCGACCCCGACCTCGAGCTGTGCTTTACTAGTTTTATTTTTGATTTAACAAAGGGCCAATCACTTAGTTTTTTTTTTTCAAAATTGTGAATTATTAAAATTATTATTAATTAACTTAATAATGTGAATAGGTGGCTGCCGGGTAGATTATGGAGTGAGTTGTTTTTTCTTGATTGGATAGACCATGCCACTCCAGGTTCACCTAAGAATGTGGGCTGGCTGACGGGACCTTTGGTGAAGGATTAATAAGATTGGGCCTTGAGCCTGTACTATTCACCCAAAAAAAAAGCGCATATTAAACCGGATAATAACAAGCGATTTTAAATTATTGACTTTTTAAATGATTGACTTTTACTAACCATTATTATAATAAAAGAATAGATTAGTTTTGAGGAATTGGTGATATTGTATAAGTTTGCATAGAATTTATTATATGTGAGTAGGATGATGATAGGTATTCTGTTTTAGTATATTTTGGTATATTGTGAGGGGTTGAAGGTGGGTTACGTGGGAGAGGTGAGAATTGATAGGGTAGATAAAGATTAGCATGAGCTTTACATGTATTTTGTAGTAAAATATGTTTTAATTGTCAATTGACTTATCAATGATACCTCTATGTTATGTGTCATGCAGATTTACATTAAATGTGTTGTGCAGACACAGCTCATAACCTTCATCCGTAGAGGTTGAAGAACCACATGAGGCAAAACAAGAAAAATGGTAAAAAGAAAAAGCATGGGAGCAAAAGAATTTTTTGCAAGTAAAATATAATTACATGTATCTAATATCAAACTAATTATTTGTATATATTGTGACAACTTAGAAAAATATGACAACTTAGAAGTTTGGGGTTTTATCTTCTTGCTTGGGATTTTCAGACCAAAAAACATGGCCACTTAAAAAAGTACTTCTAATATGTTTTAAATTGGGAAAATGAGATTGGGGAACACAAAATAACACAAAAGGTCGAGAAAATTTGATAATGAATCTGAAGGGCGTTAAGTGTAAAAAGGCTTCTCCACTCATTCAAGTTAAATATTGCCTCTGGCTATTTACACATTTATTTTGATTTCATATTTATTTATTTTTTCTCAAATAATAATAACTTGATTAACAAAAATATTTTAAGAAAACCATATCTATTTATTTCAAATAATTAATTTAATTACAAATAACTAACTTAATTTATTTTTTTACCTATTTAAATTAGTCAACTACCTCTTAGTTTTTTTATTTTTAAAAACATTTTTAAGACACCAATATGTATATATATAATTTCTATGATGAATGTATTAAATTCTTTTACTTCTTCTTTCTAATTATTATTCATGCATTTATTGTACTTATATCATTTATATAAAATAATTTTTTTAACTTAATTATTAGGCTAAAACATATATTTGCTTCTTTAACTTTGTATAAGATTTGAATTTGGTCTTTTAAAAAGCATACATTTACCCCTTAACCTAAAATTATTAGGCTTTTTGTAACAGAAAATTATAGTGTTTGAGAATATTTTATTAATATCATCATTTTTTTAACAAAAATTTTAGGGTCAAATACTAAAGTATACTTTTTAAAGGATGAAAAAACTTATACTTTAGCCTAGTTGTTATACTAACCCAACAACTTAAAAAGCTTCTAATTTGAGTGAGATAAAAAAGTTATATTCCGCCCTGCCCACTCAACCGTTCATACCTTAAATCCCGGGGAAAAAGAGTTAATAGTGGGAGAAAGAGAGAGAGGAGATGAACTGGAGGGATGCTTCAAAGATAAAAAATGAGAGTGAGGAAATTAAATATGAATATGATTCACTAAATAAAATAGGGAAAAAGACAGAAAATGCAACTTTAACTCCATAATCCCCAAAACGTCCGCCCAATTCCACAAATCCCATTTTGGTACCATGAGACCAAATTGGGATTATTATGTGAAAAGAAAAGACCAAATTGCCCTTCATTTTAAATATTATTTTTAAAATACTATAGTTATTTGGTTATTTGGTTATCATATTGAAATTATAAAAATATTATTTTTTTAAACTTTTTAAAAAATTTATTAACAACATTATAAAAATTAAAATTTTACTGAAATTGTGAAAAAAATTTTAAAAAATTATTGTCACTTTTGGTTTTTTAAAAAACAATAAATCCAAAGAAAAATGGAGAGAAAATACTGTAAAAGAGTGATATGAAAAAATAGGTTCAAAACTAGATTTCATTTGAGGAAGACAAGGATCTTTTTTTTCTTTTTTTGCAGTATTTGCAATATTTTTCTCAGCCTTTAGTGTCATCTTCCCTAAATAAAACATAGCATCATTTCTCCCATTTGTCTTGACATTTTCAACTTTTCCAAGTCGAACATTTTTTGCGTCATTTTTTCTAAAAAATTTTACATCATAATTAAGATTTATATCTAATTTTTAATAGCATCAGGACGTGGCACAATAAGATCTGTCAATTAACGGCTCTGAAAGACGCTGAGTATAAGGCTTGTTTGCTTCTCTTCGGGGAAGATTTTGTCTTCCATCGCGCAAGCGGCAAGTTATTTTATTATTATGTAATGTTACATTTTTCGTCCCTTATCCCAAAAAAAAAAGAAAAAAAAAGAACATAAATATTGCTTAAAACATGAAATTGTTGAGGACAAAATATATACGCATGTATTCCAGTTCCCACAACCCAAAAAAAAAATTGCCATCTATTATATTATTCTACCTTTAACCTAGGTTTATTATAATCATGGATATATGAAAGGTTTGGTAGGAGGAGAAGAAAAGGAAGAGCGCGGAGATATGCAAAGGATGCGAGCATCCCGGCTCGAATTGCAGCTGCGGGACAGAGGGCGAGGCGCAGCGGCCTCTAAATCTGTATAGCTTTTATCGCGCCTGCTCAGCAAAATCCAAATTCTACGAAGTAGGATTACTCTTACCATGAGCCCCAAAGAGGAGGGTATATACTGGTTGAAAAAAACAAATTATAAGAATATTACAAATATAACAAGTTGATAAAACAAAGGGAGGGTTAAGATGCATCAGCACCAAGGTTTTTTTAAGAACCATATGCACACACACCAGAATATAATTTTCAGAGTCATCTAAAAAAATGGTTGAGGTCGACGCGAGTTGGATGGATGCACCTTAACCCTAAAACAAATATCATTTATGATATTGAAAAATACCTCCCGGGGATCCATTGAGAAGCCTGAGGGAGAAGCAGAAAAAACTCTCTGAAAAATCAAGCATTAATAAAATGGATTCACCATTTGAAACGTGAAGGGGAAGAAGAAGCAAAGTAAACAAAAAGGATTCACCAACATCCAGGTACAAACTGTAGGCTACCACTACCTCAACAAACTCTAATAGGGGTAGGAGAAAAAAGAACGTTAAATAAAATGACAGAGACTTATGGGCAGTGCTGCTCTTGCTATCAGAGTTCGAAACATACGATTGCTGTTTGGTTCCACAGGGAAAGAAGAGAGGGGCAATATCGGGAAGGCGAGGACTGGAGGAGGGTTTTAGACGGATTTGGTTGGGGGGAAATTTTTACATGATAACTTGAAATAAAAACGATAAATGTTAATATTTTTTCAAGATTATTATATATTTTTTTTGAGTGAAGTACTCCCCTTTTTAGTACAGATTATCTTTTATTTGGAGGAGTATTATATATGTTATTAACAACATGAACCCGAAAGAAAGGCAAACGAGACGGCAAGCTTGAAGTGAAAGATTGGGGAATAAGAGAGAAGGAGAAAGAAGATGAGGATTGGGTGCCCTAGAGCTAACCAGCCACGATTACTCTCCTAAAATCCCTTTAATGGGTATATGCATGCTATTAAAAATTAAAAATTTAAGTAGGTATTTTTAAAAAAAGTGATGTTATTCCACCACAAGGCACATTTCTATATATGATCAGGAATTCAGGATTCATGACCCAACAAACAAAAGACGTGGATAAATTAATTATTTTTAAAATATATTAAAGTGAAAACATAAACAAACACAAGGAAGTTCTAATTTTTATTAATTTACACCTCCTAACACAACATTGCGCCTCTCACGTCATCTCCCTCACTCCCTCACTCACTGGTAACTTTTTTTATCATTTTCAAGGCTGAAATATTTTTCAAATATTCGTTTAAATGCACAATCTTTCTAAATTTTTTTGTCCCTCCTCGTCCCATCACTTTTAATCTCTACTACCAGGTACGATGGGATTTTTGTAAACATAATGTGATTTATATTTGTATAAAAATTCTAATAAATAGTTAAATTTATTATTTAATTTTTTTTGACATTTTTATAAACATATTTTAATTTCATCAAAATATATTAATTTTTTTAATTTTATCAACATTTTTTTTTTGAAAAAAGATTAATATTTTCTCATCCAACTCTTAGTACAAAAACCACACTTAAATTTGAAAATATTTACAAAATTCTAGTTTAATTATAAGTGATCAAGCCATTTGTTTAAATGATCTGCTTTTTATTTTATTTATTATATATTTTTAAATTTTTACAACTTTACACATTATTAACAAGTTCAGGTTTTCAAAAAATTTAAAAAATAGTATTTTTATAATTTTAATAATACTGTTGCCAAGTTTAGAGTATAGTAAGCATTAAGTTTTTTCAAAAACATTTTTACGACTTTAGTAATTATTTTTTTTGAAAAAATTTTCATTGTTAATATTGTTAATCATGCTAAAATTATAAGGGAAAACCATATTGAAAGTACCTGTACTTTCTCTCAATTTTTAATTTGGTACCTATGTTTTTTTTCCCTTTAATTAAACATTTAATTTTATCTTTTTAGCAACATCAGCTCTTATAACTTTGTTCTATTGATATTTTTAGTCTCTACATAAGGATTAATGATGTTAACAGAGGAAAAATAAAGATTTAGTTAAGAACAAAAAAACACATAGGTACCAAATTGAAAATTGAAAAAAAGTATAAGTACCTCTAATATGGTTTTCCTAAATTATAAAAATACTATTTTTTAAATTTTTTAACAACCTCTATTTCCTTACCTCTCCTCACCTCTATTTAATTCCTACTTTTTGATTCCTAGTTTTTGATTCCTACTTTCTGTGTTTGGTTCCTTCGGTTCCTACTTTTTTCTGATCCCTACTTTCTGATCCACACTTGTTGTCACGGAACAGAAATTGTTTAATTTTCCAAAAACCTGACTCAAAGGGAGGAAGTTGATCAAACTGGAAAAAGAAATTGAAAAAAGAAAAATGTGGGAGGACACGACAAAGGAGTGCTTTTTAGCTGGAAACTGAAATTGGAAAAATTGGAAACTGAAATCATCGTAGGGCGAATGGGCGAAGACGAAGGAAAAAGATAGAAGCCATCAAACTAGACAATGGCAATTAGATCAAACTAGACAATGGCAATAAGATCAAACTAGACAATGGCAATTAGATTGGTCACCGGTGACTGGCAAAGTCACGTCTCACATCAGCTAGTACTCAACTATCATTTCAGCCAGCAGCGTTTGGCCGTCACCTATCTATCTATCGCTGTTCGGCCGCCACCTATCTATCTATCCCCGTTTCTGCCGTTTCTGGTATATCTATCTTTCTCCCTTCCTTCCTCCTACCTCTCTCCTCTCTCCCCTCTTTCTCCCCTCCTCTCCTCGGTCTCGTGCTTGCTTGCGTCCTCCTTGCTTCCTCCGTTACCCATTCTTCTCTCTCCCCTCTTTCTCCCCTGGGTGCTTGCTTGCTTCCTCATTCCTCCGTTACCCATTTCACCTTTTCTGGACCCATTTCACTTCAGTTATGCATACAGTTATTCGATCGGCAGACAAGAAAAAGTCAAAGTCCAAGTGGAAGAGAACCAACTCCACCTGGGGACGGAATGATATCCGTCTCTTATTACAGGCAATAAGACAGTGTGGTATCAGCGATACTCATATTATTAAATATGTTAAGAACGAGAAAAAAAACTGGAGCCGCAAGAGCATTCGAGCACAGATTAAATCATTTAGTGAGGTGCACCAGTTTTTATTAAGCGGAATGGATATTGTAAGTTTAGGGACTCAGATATTCAAACAAGATACCGTGCTAATGACTTGGTGCTAATGACTTGGTTTTTTTTTGCCAGGAAGCTAACGCTGCAGCAAAGAGTCTCTACTTGTTGATGGGGGAAGATTTGTGGAGCGAATTTCTACAGACATTTAGAGAGGCAACTGCTGCTCGCGCCCCCCAAAAAAGAGGTGCTCTTCCTCCGTCTCCCCTTCCTCCACCTTCGAAGAACCTCCCGAAGAACTCCCCAAAGAACTCCCCGAAAAATTCCTCGAGGAATTCTTCGAAGAACCTGCTGTACCTCCTCTGCCTCCCCCTCCTGAGCAACAACCTGCTGCTCCTCCTCCGCCTCCCCAACAACCCCAACCTGCTGCTGCACCTCCTCCATTTCAATCCGACTGGGAGTCTTACACCCACTGCATCCACAAGATGCGAGAAGGAAAGGTGTGCAATACTCTCACAGGGAGGGCAGGCATGTATGTTAGAGACCCGTATTTTAGACATATCGCGATGGAACTCCCTTCCGGCTCCCTCACACAATTTATAAAAGAATACGAAAAAGAAAAAGACAAAAGGGAAAGGGAAAACAAACACACGCTGGTAATTTCTCTGTTTAAGTTTTTTTTAATTTCTTTGTTTAAGTTTTTTTAAAAATTATTTGTAGGTTACTTTCTGATTTTTTTCTGATCTTTTGCTTGTTTGTGATTGTGTGATTCGGCTTCATCAAGCTGGGCTAAACTTTGATTAGGCTTCATGCTTCATGAAGGTCGGCGCAGTGTGGGAGGGTTGCTGCTGTGTGGGATTGCTGTGTGTGGGATGCTGCTGCGATTAATATTTCTGGTTTTTTTTGTTGGTAAATATTACATTTCTTCCACTTGAAAAAGTTTGGTTCACAGGACTCGGAACAACAAATAGCCGCTGCCACTTTTTTTGGCCAGGGAAATATCATGCAACTTTTTTTGGCGCTTGTCAAAGATTGAGTTTGAAAAATCTTAGAAAATTAATGTTGGTTACACATCAATCAGGATTTGGTTTGGTTTTGATGTAATGTGAGTAAATAGTGGACTTTTATCATCGACTTTTAATGTGTTTGTTGAGAAGTTTAGGGATATATGTGAAGGCAAAAGTAAAAATTAAAATTTATGTAAGATTATGTAAGATTATGATAATTTTTAGTAATGACACAAAATTCCAAAATTCAAAATTTCAAATTAAGTTGTAATGTGGGAATGTCTAGGATTTCATATTTGTTAATATTATTAATATAATAGTATTAATATATGGGTGTTTGAGCTAATCTCATATTCAGTAAAAAGAAATTCAAAAAAATAATATTTTATTGTTATAATAAATATATATATATATATACACACATATATAAAATACTCACGAAGAATTTGAGTAAGAAGAATTTTGGAGCAGCTTGGGACAGGTTGGGACAGATTGGAATACATGGGAATATGAGAATATAGAGAATAAATAGAGATGAGACCCAAGTATTTAGTTGCCATATAAAAATTTAGAAATAAATAAGTCACTTTCTTTTAATATTTAAATAAATTAATTTGTTCAGTTGGGTTATTTGATTTTATTTATTGGTTTTAAAATACTTATTTTAAATTATTTATGAATATATATAATATAGTTATACAATAAGATTATTTATTTATAAATATCTGTCGTAGTTGAATAAATTTACAGCGTTATTTCAAAATTTTGGTATAAAGAATCTTGCGTCAAGAATTCTCAGAATATTTAGGATAAAAATTTCATTAAATTAAATTAGAACTTTAATATAAATTATTTGTTGGCAATTCACGTCTTGAGAGAAAAAAAAAGATGTTTCCAATAAACTAACCTAAAAGTGTACGGAATGCACTCTCTATCTTAATGCTTAATACTTAAATCCAAGTTTATTTTAATAATAATTCAATCCATTTGTGGTTTGTAGTCCATGTGGCTCATTTTTATCATTTTAATTTATATAAAAAGTCATGTTATTTAAAATACAAAGAAGAATATTTTGGAATGGAGAATTTCTGGACATGAATGTTATAAAAAATACATAAAGTTATAGAAAGTTTCAGGAAAAACAAAGAAAAACATATCAATATTATTTAAATGATAAAGAATACAAAATAGAATATATCCTAATTAATATTTCTTATTATTTCAAATCTAGTTACGTACACCTTGCATTCTAGCTATTTTTCATGTCCTTTTCTATTATTTTTCCATTATTATCAAGTGAGATTATGACATAGATTATGACATATATATTAGGTTTAGATTATATTGAGTGTAATTTATTGTGTTATGCATTCGTTAGTCGAAATATTTAGGAAATTTTTGTTCATTAAAATAATTAACTGGGATTTTCTTCTTTTCTTGTTTAGAGAAAAAGGAAAGTTTCAAAAAATATGTATTTGTTGTGGAGGTGTAGTAGTAAAACTTATAGTGAACCTTAGAGGAAACAACAAAACAGGAAAAAAAATTGTTATATGAAAGCATAAAAACATACGACAAAGAGAATAGAAAAAGTAATCAAGGAATCAAAATTTTAATGGGAAAAAAATTAAAAAAATTGTGAAAGTGGAAAAAATACTTCAAATAAAATTTTAGTTCTGTAAGTTTATATAAGGGAATTAAAAAAAATTTGTTTCCTTTATGCAACTATAACTCTTGATAGCTACAAGGACGATTCCCCCTATGAAATAAGTATGCGTTTACTACTTTCTTGAGAGGAATGGAGAAGGAGAGTTTCGACGGCACTTGAGAGATGACTTCACGGCCACTTCTTGAGAGAAATGAACCACGGACAGATACACGGGTAGCATGAAAATAGTGAAATAGCGAAGGGGCAGCTACGGTAAACCGAAACCTCAGAAAGCCTCGCGCCGCGGCGCCTTGACAGGTAGAACTGGGTATAACATTCGCCCAACATTCGCCCACCCACACACACAGTGACAATAGATAGGATAGACAGGAGAAAGAGGTCAGGGTCAAGTGCATAACTGGCAACTGCAAAGGACGGAGGACGAGCGAAGGGAAATGCGGTGGGTAAGGAGTCCTTCTCTGCCTAATCCATTTTTTATAATCCATTTTTTTAATAAGAATCCATACTAAAATAAGTTTTTATGGCATTTAGTACTCTAAAATATGTTTCTAATTTATTACTAATTTGTTTTGTTCCTGAGAAAACAAAATTGTACCAAAAATTATTTTGTGATACCGGACTGAGAAATACTTTTAAGAACAACTAAGAAAAATCTTCTGAAGTATTAAATGAGACCTCCTAATATATTTTTTTCTTAAAGCTTCTATAAAGCTTCTATAGATACGATACCGCAATACATCAATCAAAACTGTTTCAACATTAAAAACAAACAAAAACTAGAGCTCTGAGCAATAACAACAACACTAAACTTAGATAGTGCTTTTAGAATATGTCTTATCTTAGTCACTGAAATTTCCAGAACGTATTTTTTATTTTGTGATTTTATTTTCTCCATCTCCTCCCCCATTGCCTCCCATTAATCAAAATAGAATTTGATTATACTAATAGAGCCGGAATTTTTCCGCGAGAAACAGGCTTAAAGGTTAAAAGGTTTATATATAATTTTTTAATATTTAGTTTGAAATTAAATTTTCATGGTTTGATTTATTAAAAATGAATAATATTATGTGTTATATAATTTGTGATTTTATATTTTGAATTTGAAATGTAAATTTTTTATGGGAATGAAGCCAATAGGTGATGTTTTTAAAAATACAAAGAAGAATATTTTGGAATGGAGAATTTCTGGACATGAATTATAAAAAATACATAAAAAGTTATAGAAAGTTATAAGGTTTCAAATACAAAATAGAATATATCCTTATTGAATCATCAAATATGTAAATATTATTTGAAATCTAGTTACATACACCACCTTGCATTCTACCATTCTAGTTATTTTTCATGTCCTTTTCCATTATTCCATTATTAACAAGTGAGATTATGACATATATTAGATATATGTATATATCAGGTTTAGATTATATTGAGTGTAATTTATTGTGTTATGTATTAGTTAGTCATACATTAGGAAATTTTTAGGAAATTTTTGTTCATTAAAATAATTAACTAGGATTTTCTTCAGAAAAAAAAACCAAAAAAATATGTATTTGTTGTGGAGGGTTTTCTTCTTAAGACAAAATATGTAGTAGTAAAACTTATACAATTATGCAATTAAAAGTGAACATTAAGAAGTGAACTTTAGAGGAAAGAGGAAACAAAACAGGAAAAAAAATTGTTCTATGAAAGCATAAAAACAAACGACAAAGTGACAAAGAGAATGAGTGACAAAGGGAATGTTAGAAAAAAAAGAATCAAAATTTTACTGAAAAAAAAAATAAGAATAATATTTGTGAAAGTGAAAAAAATAGTTAAAATAAAATTTTACTTCGGGAGGAAAAAAAATTGTTTCCTCCATTTGTGATGCAACTACAACTCTTTCTTCCTAAGAAATAAGTCTGCAAGTCTGCGTTTGCTACAATAGAGTTAACTCAACTACCACTCCAACTACCACTCCCACTCCACCACGCTCCCACTAACTCTATACTTCACCCTACACCTCACATCCTCACATCCTCAGCACATCTCACATCCTCACCACATCTGGTCCACATACACTCCCACTAGCAAAAATTCCGAAACAAAAACTCCTAGCAAAAACTCCCAATGACACTCACTCCCACTAACAATAACACTCACACTCCCACTTGTAGATTTAAAAAGTCTAATCAAATCAATCATTAAAGACAAAACAAACCCAACAGTCACCCAGCTTAAACTTTAAATGGAATGTGTAAAAAGAGTTTCAGTAAATATGCAAAGTAATTGGTAGTAAAGACATTTGGATGATCTCAAAATACTCATCTTTGTAAAATCTTTGTAAAATCACTAGCTTCAACTCAATGGCTTCAACTCAATACAACTCAATAGATTAGATCAACTCAACAGAATAAACTCAATAGAATAGATTACAACAAGATCCAAAACTTTTTCACCACCTTCACAAGCAAGCAAAGCCTCGCATGGCCCGAATCATCATCATAAAAAAAAGCCAGAAGAGGACTACTACAACTACTATACTACTCTATGATTATCTTCTGTCTTATCTTGTCTCTTATGATCTCTCTCCCCCGCTTGTGTCTTATGATCTCTCTCCCACGCTCACGCTCTTGAGCTCTACAGGAGGGCCAACTTAGCTACCACTCCCCCAACAACCCTCTTCACTCCCACTAACTCTCAGCATGCTTTCTAGTCCAACATACACTCACACTCCCACTAACAATAGCATCACACTCGCACTAGGATTTAAAAGTCTAATCAAATCATTATTATTAGTTGGCAAGGAAATTAATTCATAATAAAACAAACAGTACAGCCCACCAAAATACATCCCATTCAACATCTTTGTAACAAATTATAACAAATTATAAACATGATAAACATGTGCCAAACAAAGAATGCTAAAGCCAAATCTGTAAAATGCAAGAATGCATGCGCTAACAAGCAAGCCAAAGCCACATCAAACAAATATTACAATACAAAATGCAAGACATGATAGGGTTGTTAAACTCATGATAGGGTTGTAAACTCTGCCTCCAACTTTACCATACATCATCCATCATCCCCATCAACCTCTTATCAACCCCTTATCCCATCAACAACAAAGGTCTGTGCAAAACATTAGTTTAAGCTTGTTTGTACTACTACCCCTTATCCCATCAACAAAGGTCCGCACAAAACATTAGTTTAAGCTTGTTTGTACTACTACTCACTACTCTATGATCTTCTCTGTCATGATCTCTCTCCCACGCTCCCCAAGCTCAAGAAGGGCCAAGAGGGCAGTTGGAAAGTTTGACTAATACTCCAAACTCAAACTTAGCTACCACTCCCACAACTCTTAACAAACTCTAATAACCTCACTCTCACAAACTCTAGACTCCCACCCTACTCCTCACTCCCACTAACTCTACACTCTCACTCTACTCCTCCTCGCCTGGATTGGATTTTCCCACTCTACTCCTCACCTGAATTGGATTTTCCCACTACTCCTCACGTGGATTGGATTTACCTCACCTGGATTGGATTTAATTGGATTTAAAACTCTTCAACTTAAAGCAAACTAACTCGAAACTAGCTATAACTATAGCTACTAACATAAGACGCTCACACACCCACTAACAATACTAACAATCCCACTAACAATAGCACTCCCCATGTGGATTTAAAAGTCTAATCAAATCAATCATGAAATCATGGCTTCATGGCTTGTTTAGAACAAACCAAAACTAAAACCCAAAACTCAATAGCATGCAACTTAACACATTCTTAAAGTCACCACCCATTCTTAGAGTCACCCAGCTTAACCTTCTTCTCTGCCATGATCTCTCTCCCAGGCTCCCCACGCTGCCCACGCTCAACAAAGGCCAAGACGGCAGTTTGATGAGTTTGACTAGACAATGCAATAGAAGTGAGTTTGGTGTAGAGTGGTGTACACAACAAAGTCAAACTTAAACTTAGCTACCACTCCCATAACTCTTAACAAACTCTAATAACCTCACTCTCACTAACTCTACACTCCCACCCTACTCCTCTTCACTCCCACTAACTCTACACTCCCACCCTACTCCTCTACACTCCCACCCTACTCCTCACCTGGATTGGATTTAATTGGATTTAAAACTCTTCAACTTAAAGCTAACTCGAAACTAGCTATAGCTACTAAGATAAAACTAGCTATAGCTACTAAGATAAGACGCTCACACACCCACTAACAATACTAATACTCCCACTAACCCACTAACAATAGCACTCCCCATGTGGATTTAAAAGTCTAATCAAATCAATCATGGCTTCATGGCTTGTTTACAACAAACCCAAAAAAAACTCAATAACATCCAACTTAACACATTCTTAGAATCACCCATTCTTAAAGTCACCGAGCTTAACCTTAACCTTCTTCTCTGCCATGATCTCTGATCTCTACAATAGAAAATGAGTTTGGTAGAGTGGTGTACACCACTCAACACAACAAACTCCTCAATTAGCTACCACTCCCACAACTCTTAACAAACTCTAATAACCTCACTCTCACTAACTCTACACTCCCACCCTACTCGTCACTCCCACTAACTTCACACTCCCACTCTACTCCTCACCTCCTCACCTCGATTGGATTTAATTCGATTTAAAACTGTTCAACTTAATAGCTACTAACATAACTAGCTATAGCAACTAACGTAAGATGCTCACACACCCACTAACAATACTAATACTTCCACTAACAATAGCACTCTCCATGTGGATTTTTCTAATCAAATCAATCATGACTTTATGACTTGTTTAGAACAAACCTAAAACTCAATAGCATGCAATTAACACATTCTTAGAGTCACCCAGCTTAACCTTAACCTTCTTCTCTCCCATGATCTCTCTTTTGATTAGGCAATGAAAGTTTGACTCGACAATAGACAATAAACAATAGAAAGTGAGTTTGGTGGAGTGGTGTACACCACACCACACAACAAACTCAAACTCAAACTTACTACCACTCCCATAACTCTTAACAAACTCTAATAACCTTACTCTCACTAACTCTAGACTCCACCCTACTCCTCACTCCCACTAACTCTACACTTCTACTAACTCTACACTCCCAACTCCTCTGCACTCCCACCCTACTCCTCATCCTCACCCGGATTTAATTGGATTTAAAACTCTTCAACTTAAAGCTAACTAACTTGAAACTAGGTATAGCTACTAAGATAAGACTAGCTATAGCTACTAAGATAAGACGCTCACACACCCACTAACAATACTAATACTCCCACTAACAATAGCACTCTCATGTGGATTTAAAAGTCTAATCAAATCAATCATGGCTTCATGTTTTTAGAACAAACCCAAAACTCAATAGCCAACTGAACACATTCTTGGATTCACCCATTCAGTCACCCATTCTTAGAGTCACGCTCAATAAGGGCCAAGAGGACAGTTAGTTTGACTAGGCAATGGAAGTTTGACTAGACAACAGAAAGTGAGTAAAACTTAAACTTAGCTACCATTCCCACAACTCTTAACAAACTCTAATAACCTCACTCTCACTAACTCTAGGCTAGGCTCCCACCCTACTCCTCACTCCCACTCCCACCCTACTCATCACTCCCACTAACTCTACACTTCCACTCTACTCCTCACCTCTCACCTCCCACTCCTCACGTGGATTGGATTTAATTGGATTTAAAACTGTTCAACTTAAAACTAACTAACTCGAAACTAGCTATAATAAGATATACTAGGATAAGACGCTCACACACCCACTAACAATACTAATACTCCCATGGCTTGTTTTTGTTTAGAACAATCCCAAAACTGAATAGCATACAACTTAACACATTCTTAGAGTCACCCATTCTTAGAGTTAGAGTCACCCAACTTAACCTTAACCTTTTCTCTGCCATGATCTCTCTCCCAGGCTCCCCAAGGGCTAAGAGGGAGGGCAGTTTGATGAGTTTGACTAGGCTCCCCACGCTCAATAAGGGCCAAGGGGGAGGGCAGTTTGATGAGTTTGACTAGGCAATGCAATAGAAGTGAGTTTGGTGGAGTGGTCTACACCGCTCTACACAGCGAACTCAAACTTAAACTTAGCTACCACTCCCACAACTTTTAACAAACTCTAATAACCTCACTCACTAACTCTACACTCCCACCCTACTCCTCACTCCCACTAACTCTACACTCCCACCCTACTCCTCACTCCCACTCTACTTCTCACTCCCACTAACTCTATACCCCCACTCTACTCCTACTCTATTCCTGGATTGGATTTAATTGGATTTAAAACTCTTCAACTTAAAAGCTAACTAGCTAACTAACTCGAAACTAGCTATAGCTACTACTAAGATAAGACGCTCACACACCCACTAACAATACTAATACTCCCACTAACAACAACAATAGCACTCCCTATGTGGATTTAAAAGTCTAATCAAATCAATCATAGCTATGGCTTGTTGTTGTTTTCATGGCTTGTTTAGAACAAACCCAAAACTCAATAGCATCCAACTTAACACATTCTTAGAGTCACCCATTCTTATTCTTAGAGTCACTTAACCTTCTTCTCTGCCATGATCTCTCCCATGATCTCTCTCCCACGCTCCCAACGCTCAACAAGGGCCAAGAGGGCAGTTTGATGAGTTTGACTAGGCACCATGATCTCTCTCCCAGGCTCTCCACGCTCAACAAGGCCAAGAGGTAAAAGAGGCAATAGAAGTGAGTCTGGTGGAGTAGAATACACTCTACACAACAAACTCAAACTCAAACTTAAACTTAGCTACACAACAAACTGAAACTTAAACTTAGCTACGACTCCCACAACTTTTAACAAACTCTAATAACATCACTCTCACTAACTCTACACTCCCACCCTACTCCTCACTCCGACTCTACTCCTGACGTGGATTTAATTGGATTTAAAACTCTTCAACTTAAAGCTAACTAACTCGAAAAAGCTACTAAGATAATCAAATACCTGGATAGCTACTCAATAAGACGCTCACACACCCACTAACAATACTAATACTCCCACTAACAATAGCCCACTAACTCACCATGTGGATTTAAAAGTCTAATCAAATCAATGGCTTGTTTAATAGCATGCAACTTAACACATTCTTAGAGTCACCCATGATCTCTCTCTGAGGCTCCCCACGCTCAATAAGGGCCAAGAGGGCAGTTTGATGAGTTTGACTTGGCAATGGAAGTTTGACTAGACAATAGAAATAGAAGTGAACAATAGAAATAGAAGTGAGTTTGGTGGAGTGGTGTAACACCACTCTACACAACAAACTCAAACTAACTCAAACTTAAACTTAGCTACCACTCCCACAACTCTTAACAAACTCTAATAACCTTACTCTCACTAACTCTACACTCCTACCCTCCTCCTCACTCCCACTAACTCCATACTCCTACTCTACTCCTCATCTGGATTGGATTTAATTGGATTTAAAACTCTTCAACTTAAAGCTAACTAACTCGAAACTAGCTATAGCTACTAAGATTATAAGATAAGAGGCTCACACACCCACTAACAATACTAATACTCCAACTAACAATAGCACTCCCCGTGTGGATTTAAAAGTCTAATCAAATCAATCATCAAATCAATCATGACTTCATGGCTTGTTCATGGCTTGTTTAGAACAAACCCAAAACTCAATAGCATACAACTTAATACAACTTATCACATTGTAACACATTGTTAGAGTACATTCTTAGAACCTTAACCTTCTTCTCTGCCATAACCTTAACCTTGCCATAACCTTAACCTTCTTCTCTGCCATGGTCTCTCTCCCAAGCTCCCCATGCTCAACAAGGGCCAAATGGAAGTTTGACTAGACAATCTCCCAAGCTCCCACGCTCAACAAGGGCCAAGTGGAAGTTTGACTAGACAATAGGCTCCCATGCTCAACAAGGGCCAAGTGGAAGTTTAACGAGACAATAGAAGTGAGTTTGGTGGAGTGGTGTACACCACTCTACCCAACAAACTCAAACTTAAACTTAGCTACCACTCCTACAACTCTTAACAAATTCTAATAAGCTCACTCTTACTAACTCTACACTCCCCTCCTCACCTGGATTGGATTTAATTGGATTTAAAACTCTTCAACTTAAAGCTAACTAACTCGAAACTAGCTATACTAAGATAAGACGCTCACACACCCACTAACAATACTAATACTCCCACCAAAAATAGCACTCCCATGTGGATTTAAAAGTCTAATCAAATCAATCATGGCTTCATGGCTTGTTTAGAAGAAACCCAAAACTCAATAACATACAACTTAACACATTCTTAGAGTCACCCATTCTTAGTCACCCATTCTTAGAGTCACCGAGCTTAACCTTAACCTTCTTCTCTGCCATGATCTCTTTCCCAGGCTCCCCACGCTCAACAAGGACCAAGAGGAGAGTTTGATGAGTTTGACTAGGCAATGCAATAGAAGTGAGTTTGGTGGAGTGGTGTACACCACTCTACACAACAAACTCAAACTTAAACTTAGCTACCACTCCCACAACTCTTAACAAACTCTAATAACCTCACTCTCACTAACTCTACACTCCCACCGTACTCCTCACTCCCACTAACTCTACACTCCCCTCCTCACCTGGATTGGATTTAATTGGATTTAAAACTCTTCAACTTAAAGCTAACTAACTCGAAACTAGCTACTACTAAGATAAGACGCTCACACATCCACTAACAATACTAATACTCCCACTGACAATAACACTTCCTATGTGGATTTAAAAGTCTAATCAAATCAATCATAGCTCATAGCTTGTTTAGAACAAACCCAAAACTCAATAACATGCAACTTAACACATTCTTAACCCATGATCTCTCTCCTAGGCTCCCCACGCTCAACAAGGGCTCAACAAGGGCCAAGAGGGCAGTTAGTTTGACTAGGCAATGGATAGGCAATGGAAGTTTGACTAGATAATAGAAGTGAGTTTGGTGGAGTGGTGTACAACTCCCACAACTCTTAACAAACTCTAATAACCTCACTTTCACTAACTCTACACTCCCACCCTACTCCTCACTCCCACTCCCACTCTACTCCTCCTCACGTGGATTGGATTTAATTGGATTTAAAATTCTTCAACTTAAAGCTAACTAACTCGAAACTCAAAACTAGCTATAGCTACTAAGATAAGACGCAGCTACTAAGATAAGACTCTCACGCACCCACTAACAATACTAATACTCCCACTAACAATAGCACTCCCCATATGGATTTAAAAGTCTAATCAAATCAATCATGGCTTCATGACTTGTTTAGAACAAACCCAAAACTCAATAGCATGCAACTTAACACATTCTTAGAGTCACCCATCATATTCAACCCAACTTAGAATCATCCAAGCCTAACACACCCTAAAGAAAAAATAAATTCCTCACAAGAGCCAGCTTAAACCACTTTCTCTTTCCAAAATTAAAATCAAGAGCATGACTAAAAGTTTCAATAAAAAACTTTCAGTCAAAAGGGCAAGTCAAACCAAAATGCCCAAAATGATCTCAAAATATAATTGATACTCCAATGGAACAAATTAACTTAACCCTTTGAAAGTAATAAAAGTTTCAGTCAAAAGGGCAAGGATTTGGCTAAATCACATCACACCACTCCACACGGCCACACGGCCAGCCCAAACTGTCAATCAAACCAAAATGCCCAAAATGATGTCAAAATATAATTGATACTCCAATGCAACAAATTAACTTACCCCTTCAGCATTTTGTCAAACAATCAAATGAGGAATAAATTCAAAAACAAAAACAAGTAACACAGTTACAAAGTGTTCAGCATAGCTAGCACAGTTACCAATCATCAAACCTCGTAGCACCACGTAGCAGGCACAGCATAGCAGCTCCTGCAGATGCTGTAGAATTGCTGTAGAATTGCGCTTCTTTGACTAATCCAGAAAATGAAAAACAAGATGAAAAACATACTAGCAGATTTGTTTGGATTTTACTTGGATTTTACCTTAGAGGCTTCTGTGCAAGTATTCCGGTAAAATTCCTTAACTAATCCCCTCATTAAAAGGTCATGCCAGCCAGAAAACTCTCCCGCATCAAAATGTTTACTTAAAAATGGAAGTAATTATTTTCCTTTTGGAATAGTAAGCACCACTCTACTCTACACACATCAACTCTACACACAACAAAGCGAAGCACCATTCCACTTGAACTAAACCAAAACACAAGCAAATCTCAACACATATCATGTGAATGCAAAATATGCAAAATACAATGCCACTAGATACAACTAATTACCAATGCAACATGCTAGGCCTAGCCACTTCCATCAATAGTTCCCTTGATGTTTGGGCTGAATATCTCAGCACATATCATGTGAATGCAAAATATGCAAAATACAATGTCACTAGATACAACTAATTACCAATGCAACATATGCTAGAGCCTAGCCACTTCCATCAATAGTTCCCTTGATGTTTGGGCTGAAGATTAGTAAGATGCAATACGCAAGCAAGTATGAAGAAAAGAAACGAAAGGCTACCATGCAGAAAAGCCCCTATTTCCCTGCCACCTCCCTCTTCCCTGCCACTAATGTCTCCCTGCCAAAATGAGGTAACTCTATAATTGCACTTGTTAACTCTAGACTTAATAATTGTACTTGTGTTACTTGTCAATATGCTAAACAAATTGCCCCAAACTACCTTATAAACTTGCTACTCCCTTTACTCTCATTCACACATTTGGGGACTTCAAAGATCAAAAATCTCTTCAATACATGTTGGTTTACTTTTGTTAATGATGACACGGGTCTTACTGAAAGAAAAATTTTTATGTTTGTAAAAAATCAGGCCCTCTCCTTTCTCTTCTTCTTCTTCTCCAACTCCTATGAAGGTTCCCCTCAATTATCAGAAGTTTCATAATCCTTTAAAAAAATTCTTGAGATGAACAAAGAATTTCAAGTCCTAAATGATGAAATATACAAGCACATATCTCATTCAAATGGCCCTTGCAATTAGTGTATTGAAAGGAATAATTGATGACATAACATGGCAGTCTATTGGTAAAACATTTGAGGAATGTAATTATAAGTTCCATAAAGGAAGGAGTTCAAGCACGATACACTTACCCTGATAGTCCATCCGATCGGATGACAATTTTCCTTCTTTCTTCTAATTCCATTCAGTTCAAAATTCGTGAGAGAAGAGTGGATACAAATACCCAAAATCTTATAATCTCAATTGCCGGTTGCCAACATGGGGAAGGTTAAGATAAGTAGAACTATAAAGGTTACTTCAAAACATCACAGACAACCATCCTCTTCATCTTGTCATATGGAGGGCGGCAATACCCTCATAAACCTTCAACATTCAACAGTTCACCCTAGCAGTTAATACAATAAGATAAACTAAATAAGATACAAAACATAATTTGCAATTACTTATAAGAATAATTAAAATGAATTAACTACCCTAGACAAAATAGTCAGCATTGATGGCCATACATACAAGCGTACTCATTAAAAGAAATTAACTACCCTAGCTATCAATTCAAATTTAGCATCTAATGTTGCTCATGGCAAACGGTTCCGTTTCATGACCAAACTCACTCAGTAGAGCTGCTGCACCGAAAAACATTGATTTATTGCTTAAAAGAAACCATGCATCATCATTACAAATGACTTATTCATTCCCTGGATTTCGCATAGGGAGTATGGCATTCAGAGTAGTCAGTAAACATCAATACTCCAATGAATTCCAAAATCTGACAAGAATAATAACTAAGGCCAACAACCACGTTCGGAAATCGGGTCGACGAAAAATGAATCACAATATTTCTAACGATCCGAAGGACAGAACAAATGCCTAATAAGTGAAAACAAAACAGAAATGCTTCGTCTGAGTAACTCACCCACAATCGGTGCACCGGAAGATCTTGCTTGGAGCGCGGAAGTAAATGGGCCCGTGAGAAGGCTTGGTTTTCATGCGCTTGTGAAGGAACCTCTTGTACTTCATCTTCTGCCCCGAGGCCACCAGAGATGCAAATCTCCTCGCACCTCCCCGCAATGACCTTCTGGCCATTAAGGAGCTCCTTGGCCACGATAGAGGCTAGACGACGGCCAAAACATGTGGTGAGGAGCATCGATCACCACACTCCTCTTCGTGCAGATCCCTGATCTTGACACCATCGCCGCTCGCTCTCACACAGTTCTCTCGCGCAGGAGCCCTTTGCCGCCCTCTGCTCCAATTGAAGCGATAAAAGAAAGAGAGGAATGAAGAAGTGGCTAGGGTTTTTGCGTTATAATTATGGGCTGGGCTTCAACACAGGAAATCCAGCCCACGCAAAATAGTCGAGATAAGCGCATTTATTTGATCAGCTTTTGGCCCACAATAATAAATCAGCTTACAAAAATTAATTGACATTTTAATATGAGATTTATATAATTTCCTATGCGTCAAAAACAACTAAATACTGCTAATTTATTGTTTGATATAAATATTCCAAAAAAGGGAATATTAGATGGAAGTACGTTACTCTTATAACATCACTCTAAAAACCTTTCAGGTTGATTGACTAAAAAAGAATTATCATCCATAAAGTTCTCGTGCGAGATAAATTTTTAGGGTCACAAAATATTTTTTCAATAACAGTTAATCTTAAAGCATTTCAATCATTTTAGTGTAAAGTATTTTTCTCTGTTTTAATATGATAGATGAACCACAGATGAATGGACTACTATGTTTTTTTGTAATATAACCCAACTTTAAATTGTCAAAGCTTTATCACAGCTAGATTCATTATTAGTTACATCTATATAGGTGCATTTGCAAAATGATCGGGTAGATTTCACATGGGCTAGTTTTTGCATTTGTATAAGAAGGAGCAATGCGTAAAAATCACAAGAAATTAGGTACGAAGAATGAGTGGGTAACGAGTGGGAAGAATAAGGGGTGGGAAGTAGAGTTAATGTAACACCTTACTTTTAACATACGTAATAGGCTCAGCGGAAGTCTTTGGAAGCATTTTGGATGGTTACAAAGTTTGGAAAACATAGAAAATTTTAACCCTTTCTCGGGTTACTATTCACTTTTGCTTAAAAAGTGACCAAACTTTAAAAATTCATATCTCGAGCTACAGAACTCGAAACTAAGTGCTTCCAAATTCTACGGAAAGCTTATTCCATATCCTTTTGAGGAAAAATACTTTGGGAATTTATTTCCTTGAAAATCAATACCAGTTTCTTTTTGAAAAGTTACTGTTCATTTGGTCAATTTTCCATTTTCCACTTTATTTTAGCCCAACTTTGGAAGGGCATAACGTTTTGCGTGCTTATCGGATTTCAGTGATTCAAATCTCATATTGCAGATAAAAATACAAGCTATCTGCTCACCGAATCCAAGGTCCTAAATCACTCGTATGTGGACTTTGACTTTGGTCAAAGTTTAAGCCTTAAAGAGTTGACTTTTATCCCCCTTGGAAGGATAAAGTCTCTCTTTGGACCTAGAGCTATCATACCATCATATAAGCATGCAAATAACTTCATAATAACATCTAGCATGCTTTTCTACCATGCATGAAGGCATAAATCCTAAAACATACTTTAATTACATAACTTTGCAAATAGGGTTTTTCTATGTCTTCTTGAATTTCCAACTTCTTCAAGATACTTTACTTTTTCTTCTTGGCCACCTCTTTGCCCTTGCTCTTGGCTAGTGAAGGCCCTAGGGTTTTGTTAAATATGGGGGGTAAGATTCTTGGGAATCTTAGTAGTAATACATCACAATTATGGTTACAACTTAACATGTCATTTAGCTATATGCAAACATACACATAAACATGTGACTTGCCATGGAATTTAAACACATAACATTATCATATCATGACATAGCATATCATCTCCATGTATCAACATCATAACATAAAAATCATGGAGGCATCATGGCATAAAATAAAGCATACATAGCATAAAATGAACATGTATGTAACACTTATAAATAGGATGTAAAACTACCTTTACTTGGCTTTTTTTCCTCTTTCAAACCGTGGCCCTTCTTTGAGGTTGTATAAAGCCTATTTAACAACCAACAATGCCACTTAGATCATTACATAAACCCCATAATTTAACTCTAGCTCAAAACCCTTTTATCTTGAATTTTGGCCTAACTTTCTTAACTTAATTCTTGAAACTTTTAAGGGCTAATCCTACATGATTTTTCATGTAGAATCCAAATATGGAATTGGTTTTATGAAATTCCATTCCCTCCTTAAAATTTCTCTAGGCCGTGACATGTAGGGACTTAGGGTCCAAAATCCTTTTAAAAATTCAAGTTTCCAACTTTGCTTTCTTGGTGTATTTATACACAACACCATTTTCTAAACTCATTGGAAGCATCAATTAAAATCAAAACATTTTCCTTTGTAAACCCTACTTAGGTCGTGACATAGCTCAAAGTGAAAGGGAAGGATTTTTCATGAAAAGCTCTTTGAAATCTCTTGATTCAAGCCCTTAAACAAGCTTTAATCTTAACCTTAAACCTTTTGAAAAAACTTTCATCATTTTTAGGAATTTTGGACAGCACCTCCCCTAGGTTTTATCCATCCAAAATTCACCCAAAGATGAGGAGAAACTAAGAACAAATGAACTAGGGAAGAAGAGAACACTTACTTGAACTTTGTCCTAGCTTTTCCTCTTGGTTCTCTCTTCTTTCTCCCTCTTGGAAAAATTTTTCCATAGTTTCTCTTCTCTTCTCTCTTGTGCCGTGAATGCTTCTCCTTGGTGTCTATTTATAGACAAAAATTAGGGTTGAACTATTGGTTATTTGCATAAAGGTCCTTGGTGCAAGATTACATCCTAGCCTTTCATTTTGTCTTGATCTTGAACTTGGCTCACATCAAGCCACATTTCAAGCTTTGTTTCCACTCAAGACAAGTCATCTTTCATGGTTCTAATTTAACCACAACTCATTCTTATCTTAGTGCTATAATAGCCTCTTAATATGGTCACATGTTGATTTTATTACATGGTGGCAAATGAAAACACATTTCATACTTCCCTTCCTTTCCTTTCTCTTGATATTTTCTCAAGACAATCTTGCTCTTCAAGCCACTAAAAATGACGCCATGCACCTCTCTTTCTTGCCTCTTTTGTTGACTTAATTGCTTGACACACAAAGAGACACAAAGGCTTAATTTCCTTGGTTACAAACTAACCAAATCTAACTTAATTATTTGGTTATAATCTAACCAAATCATAACTATTTCCTTAACCATAATTGGACCATAATTCATCATCTTTTCTTGGGCATTAATTAATCATATATTTATGCCAATTTTCGTAATAATTATTAGGCATAATTTATGTCACGTGATTTTATCACATAATGACATATTTTGGCCTTAATTAATCAAGGTGAATTCCTTTAATTACCTTGACCAATTTTCTTAATCCTCTTTGACTTTTTTTTAAAGTCAATATAATCTATTTTTGACCACTTAAATTCTCCAAAACACTTGTGGCACAAACCTTATTAAATTAATTAGGGATTAACTTATAATTAGGTTACAAAATAAAAGTCAACTCCCTTGGTCAACATTTTATTTTTACCTAATTTTTCCCTAATTATTTCATAAATCCATTTTCTTCATAAAAATCACTTTTGGGGTTTTATTAAATATTTTCGTACCCCAGGCTTCCGGACAATTCACTTATTCCTGAATGATTGTCCGTTTAATTTATCAGTAACCCGATAAAATCCACTGTCTCAAAAATCATATATCAGATCCCCTTAATTTTCTCCTTATTACAAGGGTGATCCATGATTTACTTGAGAATTTTCTGAACTCTCAGTTGCTCAGAAATCCCATTCCTGAGAAATCGGGCTTTCTACCGATAAGAATTCTACCGTAAAATCCATTATCGTACTTTTGCTCATCAATTTGGGCTGGAACCAATTTTTGAAATTACTATAATTCTCAAGGGATTTTCCATAATTTTCCCAAGAATTATTGAGGTCTCTGGGTATTTTTACCAAAATACCCCTAATTATTTCAGTCCAAATATCCGGTATTTTTGACTGTCCGGAAAATTCCAGAAAAATTCTCATAATTCTTTTAGACCTCAAGTATCATTTTTGCTATTTAGTTTCCTTTTTACAGCCCTTCTGGAAATATTGAAATTTCCATTATCCAATCTTATCAGATAATTTTCCCCTATCTACCGGTGTCCAATTTACACCAGCCAGATATTTTTGGGACTTTCTCATTATCCTTAACATTCTTCTCACATCAATTCTCCATTACGGGCTACTTCATTTTTGACCCGTACTTTCAGGGCTATTAAGGTTACAAAATTCGGGATGTTACAGTTAACTTATTATATTTTTAAAATTAATAAATTTTCATTTAATTAATTACTTTATCTTATTATTATTATTATTGAAATCTCATTATATAACCCGACTTATATGAAATCTACCAGTTTTTTTTTTTAAGTTAAACTCAAATATTTTTTATTATATATAATTATATATATTATAATTTCAATCTATTTCATATTATTATTATTATTATTATTATTATTATTATTATGTGCATCATCATTTTTTTTCTACTTTTGTTTTTAAATACCTATACACTTTATTTACAATTTTGTTGTATTTTATTCAACTCTTTTAAATATCACATTTTCTTAAATTTATTATTATATATATTTATCAAAGATTTAATCCAAATTTTCTATATGAAAGGGCTCCTCTCTATGAAGGTTCTCTCTTATAAAATTTTATGAAAATAAGACGTGGACAAGTGAGATGGTTTTGTTTCAAAAATGTTAAATAGTGCTGTTCTTAACTAAATCTTAACCCAGCAATTTTCTTTTCTTTTTTTTCCCCCAATACACAACTTTCATATTGTGAGAGGGACATGTCCCAAAACTCAACATAGAATCTACTATAATCTACAACCTCACGAACATCCAAGTCATCCGCCTCTGTCATGCTCTCTAAAAAGAATTATCTTTTTTTTTTTCTTTAACTCAACATATTGTTAAGATTTTGTTTTCAATTAGATTTGAAATAATTAATATTACATATTTGATTCAATTAGGATGTATTATTATTCTTCATCTTCTTGAAAACTTATAACTTCCTATGTATTTTTTTATAACATTTATTTTATAAAATAAAATAATAGAAAAAACAAGGATGGACAGGTGCCCACGTTCTGTTCGACTTTTTAATGAAGAGCCCAGGTGCCCAGGTTCTCTTTGACTTTCTAATGAAAAGGTTAACAACGGCAACGGAGGAGCAACGGGAGGAGAGAAAGGACAAGTAACAGAGGAGGCAATGGAGGGTAGATACATATAGAGAAGTTAGCCGGAAACGGCGTTAGTGGCGGCCGCCCGCCTTGAGAATGAATAGAGAATGAATGTGGCTGAAATGAAAATATGCCGACAGTGCCTCTCTCAATCCCCGCGCCTCTCCTCATCTCCTCTTCTTGTCTTTATGTTCTGTGGGACGGTTCTAGTTTAGCACTCCTATGAAAGCCAAAAGCATATATCTTTATGATTCACCTTGTATAGTTTAAGGCTCGAAGCTGTTGAGATCGACATCGTGAATAACGTTAAGGTCGATCTTCTCATAGCATATCTTCTTACTGAGGCAGTAATGCAAAAGCTCCTCTTCAATTCAATTGGATGGAATCGGGAACCAGGATGCACCTGGGATTGTCCATTCACTGAGATGCTGCTTATGTTCTCTTGCATTCAGATGGTTAATTAACAAAGAAGACAGGATAATGTTCTCCCAGCTTCGACTCGTGGTTCCAATCTAAAGCCTTTTCTAAGAGATCGAACACAGAGAGAAGACTTTTAGGAATAACCAAGAGATAACGAACCAAACTCTGGTGAGCGATTCTAGTGCGTGAGTGATACAGGCAAAAAAATTCTCTCAAAAAAACTAAAAATTCCTTCTTTTGACCGCATCCTCCTGCCTTTTTAAGGCCCTTATCAATCCCAGAAAAGCAGAATTTTTTCCCAGTATCACTCAAATTGCTCACCCACAAACCACAGAAGAAATTGATCATCTGGGTCATTGAAAATCCCTATCCTTCTCTTCCACTTCCCTTTTTGCACCCTTGACCGTCGATTCCCTTCGCCGATCACGCTACCGTCAGTTCTCCAGCCGATTACGACCTCAATAGATCATGTCTTTTATTGTTTTAAAAAATATCTACTTTTTTCGAGACTAACGGTTGTTTAACAGTGGATTTGAGATTAACTGGTGATGGGAAAAACTAATACGGACGGCACAAGGTGATTGGAAACTGGATATAATGGAACTAGTTAACTTAACTGAAGTTTTGTGCTAAAAAAAGAAAAAATTTACCGTGAAGTTTAAATGGGTGTATTTTTAATAAGTGGATTGTATTCCTTTTTTTTTTTTAAATATAAACAGGATAACATCACTGGCAAAAATAACAATACAAAAGCTACTCCTCTTATCAAGATCCATCTTCTAATCCCAGCCGCAAAAACCTTGGACTAAGTAGTCCGCTAATTATAGGCTAACTAAAACATGCAATCTATATTGATAATAAATATGGTATTCTGCATAATATTTTTATAGGGTGATTAACATCACAACCCCTATCGCACAAATTAATTACCTCTGTATAGTGAGGATGCACTACAATAGTTTACAAGTGAAACCAGTGATCCATCTTCCTTGCTCATCCTTTAGCACCCTACCACAAAATGTCCACTTCCAGGTCCATACATGGCCTCTTGGAATATGGTCTGTAGCGTCCCTCCATATGGTATTATTAGACTAGAATGTACAATGTTTAATAAAGACTTCATCCAGAGAAGCCCGGTAAAAAAGAATCGAAAGCATTTGTTGGGATATTTATTATATTTGCATCAAAAACTTGATTACATCTCGATACTTAAATCTAAATCGTTAATTCTATTAAGAATATTTCAAAAAGATGTTTTTTTAATTCAAATTTATATTGAAATATTTTCTATGTGTTAAATTACTCTTCATAATACTAAATCCCAAAATCTTCATTAAAACTATATCAAAAAATTTAAGATTTTCTCTCTTGATCTTAATTTTTTTATTTTTAAAAATTATTGTTTGTTTAATATTTTTATCGTATAAGGCAGAAAAATTAAGTAATTTAGTTAATGCAAGCATAAATTTAAATGATTTATATAAGTTTCCAAACTCACATAATTGATAAAAAAATAAGCATTCGAAATATTTTTTAGTTATTTAAAAAAACCTTAAGTTTCAACATTTCACGAGGAACTAAAATTATATAATTCTATAATAAAATTGAAATTAAAAATTTGATAACATATTAAAAATTTTGAAAATACATGTATTAAAATTATTTTTTGTTGTATCAAAAATTATTTTTTTTATAGATATAAATGTTTAAATAACATTTATTTAGAAAAGGATATTTTGGTCAAAATAAAAATTTAAAAGTCAAACTTAATGATCAACTAATAGTTGGATGGATGAAAATTGAATCTTAAAAATATAAGGAAGGTTTTCGAAACATAGATTTTAATTTGAAGGAAAATTTATATACATTTTCAAAATAGAAGGAAGGTTTATGTAATTTAAGTAAAATAGAGGGGAAGTCAGTATATTTTACTTAATAATATATTAAATTAAGTTCAAGATATACTACTCCTCCCAAAATTTGAATTGGTTTGGTCATTTTTATAAGATCTTGTTCAGGGGTGTCTAAACATTATGTGTTCTTACTAATTTTTCCCCTAATTAATTTTTTATTATCTCTTTATCTTTTCCTCATATCACATCATCTTTCATCATTTATTTTATTATTAGCATTTCTTCATCTTATTTACTCGTTTATAAGGACATACTTGAAAAATAGAAGATTTACATATTCATTGCGTTAACTAATTCTAATTATTTTCTTAAAATACGTAATTTAATTAAAATGATTTGATAAGAAGAACCAGAAGGAGGATATTTATTGAATTATATAATTTGAAATAAGATGTAAATGAATTTATATAATAGATAAATAAAAATATAAACTATCCCTCTCTTGAACTAAAAATATCCCTCGCCTTCTTTTTAATCAAAACCTCCCCTCCCACCCCTCAAAGCCTTGTTGGCGTGTTGGCCTTGTTAGCGTGTTGGTGGCCTATCAAAAGTTATTTGAGCCTGGACGGATCGTTCAAATGTATATGTTAATGTTGGGCCTGGACAGATCGCTCAAATGTCCATGTTAATGTTCGCCCTATTTTGGCCCGCCGGCCCAGACTTGGGTGCAGGCATGAATTTTAGAAAATATGGAAATAAAATTGTCTACTTACTTTTCTAGTAATTGCTTTTTAACACAAGCAAGCCCCTTAATCTAGAATTTAAGGGTTGAGATGCTGCTAGCAACTTGTTTACTATAATAGGCCTTCTACAGCGACCCTGTTATGTATACGGCCTTTTGGCCTTCTCCTGCGTCAATTGCCGTGCCTTCAGTATCCAGCTTGGCTCCGTGCCCGGAAATCGTAGCGAGGCACTCTCCCTTAATTGGGAACATGGGACAATCCCAATGATGGAGAAGAAAGGGAAGATGAGTTGGGGAGCAGCCGAAGCCGGATCCGTGGAAACGTGCTCGCTAGCCGTCACATTTTTTAGCACAAGGCACCGGTGGATCCCGACGGAGATGGTGGCGTGACAATTGAAAGGAGAGGGCTGAGGTTGAAAATGAAATCAGGGACATGGAAATTCCATGTGCATGGAAGCCATTTCCAGGAAAGATGGACGTGAGAACTGAGTCCCATCCGCCACCAAGAGCAGCCGCCTCATACCATCTTTTCTTCCTCCATCTCTCCTATCGACAAGCTTAAGAAGAAGCTTGCAGATCTAAGAGAGATGATCCAGTGAATATGTGAGGGTTTAGGATTAATATTTTTTTAATGATATTAATACTTTTTTTTCATTTTATGTTGTCATATATGAAGAGAATCAACCGCGGTATTCCAATCCGGTTACCAAATTCAAACACTTCAATCCTGCGCCAAATCCGTAATTCAAAACACAAGAAATGCGAATTATGGAAGAAGTGCGCGTGACAAAGAGAAAAATGCATAACATATAATATAAATACATTATAAAACAAAACCATATTTGAAAAAACTAGTTTATCTCTTACCAGTCAGGAGCAGACGAGAAACGGCCGAGCAGGGCACTGAAGACTTGCATCGACCAACAAAACAGACAGAGTAGATCGAATTGGAATCTGTGCAAAACAAAAAGGTGCCACGCGAGACGAGAAGAGACATGAAGCACTGGGGGAGGGACATCTGGGTGATTGGTTAAATGGTGGGTGACCTGCAAACCAAAAGTTTAGATGCATTATAAACATATAATGTGATAAATATAAGTGCTCGAGGCAGAGGAGACAAGATCATTAAAAAAAAAAATTGTGTAATTTGGAAAGTAGAATAAAATGAGGCAACACTGAACAAATATGAAACTAGAAAACGGTGGAGAAGTATAACGTGAATGTTTGCAAAACACCTACTCAATGACTCCACTAAATAATAGTACATACCCCCTCAATTTCCTCATCACATATCTCGTGAAGAGACTGAAAAACCAGAAAAGGGACAATAAAATCATCAAAAACAGCAATGCCTAACCATACTCATCATACAACAATGTTTAACCATTCATCTCAATACCTGATCGTAAACCCCCCTCCCCCAAAAAAAAAAGGGATCAGATTTAAGGGTGCTTCAATACAACTATATTTCAGCAAATAACGTAACATAAAAATAAAGGCATTCAAAACCTAAATGGTGCAGCAAACTGGCTGAATAAGGTCATATATGACACAAGGTCAAAGTTAACAGCAAACAAAGAAACATGAAACCATTTGTTACAAATATATAAAAGTAAACTCAAACCAAATATTGAGTGAGTCGATCATGGCATCTAACTCTAACCCTGAAACCCTAAAACGTGGAATTGTATTGATCAAGGGGAATCCGGAAATAGGAAATAATGCATTGATTTGGCAAGCAGAACCACCCCTAATCACAGAATAAAAAACGACTAAGCACAAAAAACACCTAAGCAGCTAAAATAGAGGGTGATGGCAAGCCAGAGAAGAAAACCTCCGATTATTCAGGACCTTTATTTTTTTTTGGGTGAAAAAAGGGGCCAGGCCTGGTACATTAGTGAATCTCTATTCTTCTAGGTATAGCAATTCTAGCAGCGTCAAGAGTAACTAATTCTTCCACGGTAAAAGGTGGAGTCATCCAGCACCGACGGGGCCCTTCTATTCCGTGGCTCATACCAGCGAGTCTATCAGCAACCTGATTCCCTTCTCGGTAAATATGTTTAAGTTCTACTTGCCAATGAGGTTGTAGTTCCTCTTTCAGCAACCTTGATAGGTTGTAGAACCTTTATTTTTTTTTTTGAAGGAAAATGGCAGAAATCAGCCGAGGAAAGAAGACCAGAGAAGAGGCGATGGCAAAGAGCGGTAGAGAGGCGGTAGATGGGGAGAAGAAAGAGAAGGGGGAATCCGGCAGATTTGTTAAAACTTCAAATGCACCGCTTCCTCTTGTCCAGACAATGTTTTGGCAGGGAAATAAGGGGTGAGGTAGGTAAAAAATTGTACGTTGCATTTAATGATCCTAAAAAAGAAATACCTTAATACCTTATAATAACTTTAAATAAACCCTACCCTAAACCTTAATACCTTACCTTACATCAGAGAAATAAAACGTCATGGTTCCCACAAAAATTTATAATTAATAATTTCTCTCTCCGTCAATTTTATGCCTCTCTCTCCCTTCCATATTCACTTCCAACAATGCCCTTTTTTCCTCTTCTATCAACCCGCCATCATCACTAACCCCATTCGACCAACGTGCCTTCCCAGCAATATATTAAGAATATTTATTTATAAAATTTATACTAAGTTAATGTTATAAAATAACAAATACATAGGTTTATATATATATTAATTTTTTGAGTGGAAAAAACTATTGCGTCACTTAATAAACTTTGATTGTTATTGCAATTTTGCCAATTCTTTTAAATTTTAAGTCACATTTAGATAAATTTTCTAACTTATCAATTTTTAATTGAATTGTGACGCACACATACTTTTATAACTGACTTTTAATATAATATTTAGATAACTAATTTATAAATATTAATAAAATTAGTTGTGTTAATTATTTATAACAATTATATATTAATTTTCTTAAAATATTTTTTTAAATCATATGCATCATAATCGTATCACCAGTTTATGAATATTTTCTTACTATATATAATAAATAAGAATACTTTAAGGAAGAAAACTACAAACTTGACAGATAAAATAACTAAGTCTTATATTTAGTCTTAAAATAAATATATTATATAGCTCTTATATTTAAACTGAAGATAGTATTTTTTTAAAAAAACAAAACTCACATCAATTTACTTATATTAATTAGGTTCATCAGATCAAATCTTGTTACGTGTGAATTTTTTATGCAATATGCATATATGTATTGGGTCCATTTTCTCAATTTATTTGCATATACATATGCATATAAATGTTTAAGGTGAAAAATTTTAATAGATGTGAAAATATATTAAGAGAACTAAAATTTTATAATACCGCCCAATTTTATTTAAATTTATATCAGATATGAATAAATATTTTAATATATAACTCTTTGTTTATTATTTTGTAACATTAACTTATTAGTTAACATAAATGTTGTAAATAAATATTTTTAATATAATAATTAATATATTGCGGGGAAGCACGTTGACGTCTTGGTAGAATGAAAAAGGATGAAGGCTCTTTGGCGTGGGTTTTCTAACAGCCGAGGGATTTGGTGGTTTTTTATGGAAAAGAAATGAGGGGTATTGTTGGAAGTAAAAGTGGAAGGAAGAGAGAGGTACTAAATTGAAGGAGAGAGAAATTATTAAAGGGAAAACCATATTGGAGGTACCTATACTTTTTTTCAATTTTTAATTTGGTACCTATGTGTTTTTTGTTCTTAACTAAATCTTTATTTTTCCTCTATTAACATCATTAATCCTTATGTAGAGACTAAAAATATCAATAGAACAAAGTTATAAGAGCTAATGTTGCTAAAAAGATAAAATTAAATGTTTAATTAAAGGAAAACAAACACAAAGGTACCAAATTAAAAATTGAGAGAAAGTATAGGTACCTTCAATATGGTTTTCCCATTATTAAATATATATTTTTGTGGGACCCACGACTTTTTATTTCTCCTTTCTTTTCATATAGACTGAATTCATCTGAGTTGGTTTCATTCGGTGTTTATCAGTGCACACAATAGTTTCTCCTTTCTGCATAACTTTAAATGACCTCAAAAAACGTTGACAAGAAATCAGAACTCAGAAGTCTAAAAGCAATGAAAAACACTAGGCAACCAATCCGGTCCCAACCTCTTCATCTCTACTGACAGTTAGCGACCATAAAGCTCTTCACCGCATGGATTGATCCCTAAATCTGTTCGGCGTCATCATGGGAGTTAGAGTGAGTCAGACAGTCAAGTCCTGGAGTTGGAGAAGTTGACAGTGAGGCACGCGTGTGTCCTTCTTTTCTTTTCTTTTCTCGTTGGTCGGCTGGTGCTGGGTGTCTTTCCACACAGCGGTCCTTTAATATTGTCTTTCTCCGCTTCAAGTTGATAGTGCAAACCCCTCCCCTGGCCCTAGACGCCTCACTAGGAGCATGAGAAATTCCCCAGAGCACCAAATTACAGCAGATGTCAAACCTAAGAACAATGTTCCCTTAATATGTGAGCTGGCCAGTTTTTTTCATCCCAAATAACTATGCTCCTTTTTAAATTGGAAGAATGAAAGCAAAATACCATGTGAATAAGCAAAATGATAAATAGAGCATTGGATACTAATTTGAAATTTAGATTTTTAGTCTAATGATCCAATTGCCCTAATGAGTGAGGTAAAAAGGAGTTGAAAGTAAGAAGGAGCTGAAAGTGAGAAGAAAGCAAACAGAGGAGGACGTTGATAGAGGAGGACGTTGAGGAAATATAGGAAGAAGGAAAGAAGAATGTTAGAAATGCTATTATCTTACTCCTCCGCATCACTATTTTGTAGACATTGTTGATTTGGTGGGTTTTGATTGTGGGAAAGAGAATTTGTAGTAAGAGAGGGAGTGAACCTATAGGATTACGTGAGTGATGGCGGGATTTGGATTATTTATTTTTGTCGCTTCATGGTAAAATTAGAACAGAATTATTGCATTTGAAGGTTTATATTTAGTATTTGGTGAATGATGAAGCAGAAATCAGAAAATAGTGGCAAGCAATTACGTAATATAAAAATCCCTAATGATAGATTTTATTATACATATAGTTAATTATGAAAGTTAATAGTTCAATATTTATTGTGATGTACTTCAGGTTTTTATTTATGCTTACAAGTTACCCTTGTGGTGAAAACAGGTTTACAAAACCCATTAACGAAGTGGTCACTTTCACTATAAAAATTGTAAATCCTATTATGTGTTTTGTAAAATTCAGTGTAAAATTTTATTAGTGGTGAAAAGTAAGTTACTCATCCCCAAAAATATGTTGCAAAACCTATTAACAAAACGGTTACTTTTACTACAAAAGTTATAAATCCGAGTATATGTTTTGTAAAATTTAATGTGAAATTTTATTGGTTTTTAGAAACAAGTTGCCCATCCCCGAAAACAAGTTACAAGAGCCATTTAAGAAATAGTCATTTTCACTATGAAAGTTGTAAATCTCACTGTGCGTTTTGTAAAATTCAGCATGAAATTTTATTGATTTTTAGAAACAAGTTACCTATCCCCGAAAACAGGTTACAAGAGCCATTTAAGAAATGGTCATTTTCACTATAAAAGTTGTAAATCTCACTGTGTGTTTTGTAAAATTCAGCATGAAATTTTATTGATTTTTAGAAACAAGTTGCTCATCCCTTGAAAACAGGTTGCAAAACCCATTTAAGAAGTGGTCATTTTCACTACGAAAATTGTAAATCCCATTATATATTTTGTAAAATTCAGCATGGAATTTTATTGGTTTTTAGAAACAAGTTGCCCGTCCTTGATCATTTTCACTATGAAAGATATAAATCCCACTACTTGTTTTGTCAAATTTAATGTGAAATTTTATTAGTTTTTAAAACCCCTCAAAATAGGTTGCAAAACCCATAGCAAGTAGTTGTAAATCCCATTATATGTTTTGTCAAATTTAGTGTGGAATTTTATTAGTTTTTACAAACAAATTGTTTATCTCTTGAAAACAGGTTGCAAAACCCATTAATAAAGTGGTCACTTGCACTATAAAAGTTGTAAATCACAATATGTGTTTTGTAAAATTCAGGACAAATGATTTAATAATACTAGAAAACCAGATAGCTTCATATTCTCAGAAAACGGTTTTATGCAAAGAACATTATGCAAAGAACTGAGACGGAACTAAAAAGAGAAATGCTAGACAATAACATTTTAAATTATGAGAACCCATAAAAAATGTTTTATAAAAAATAATATTTAAGCTTCTTACTTATTTATTACAGTTGACAGGTAATGTATTTCAACGCAATGGCAAATTTTAACTAAAGGATCGCAAATTTTTGTTATTGACGGCAAGTTCAATGATGTTATTGACGTGACAAGTTAGCCCGCTGACAATGACACTCAACGCATTCACTCAACATTAAACACAGGTGGAGGCATATAAAATGTATTTGTAGCTTTGAATAAGTGTGGGTTGTTGATGACACCCAATGACAAACAAATAATAACACTTCAAAATCAAAATAATCAAAATAACTAAATACAACTATTGTGTTCTTGGTTATGAATTTTTATCTTTATTTTTTATATACAAGTTCATTTTCTATATACAAGAAAAGATGTATAAATGTACGGATTGTGAATATTCCATTATTTCTTCATGTAACAACACTAACCTTTTTAAATTCAAAATTTAATAATACTAATAAAAAAATCTTAATATAACTTTTAAAAAAGCTACTACCATAGTTACAAAAAGAAATTTTGATCTCTCATGATTATTCAAAATTTTGAACTAACTATTCAAAATATCTATCATAGAGTTTTACTAAACAAATTATATGAAAATCGTAATTAATAATACTTCCCAAGGCCCATCACATCCAATTTTAAGCCAATGATATTTTTTAAATAAAATTCTTCCCAACCAACATTAATCAACTATTTTCAAAAGTCATTGTGGATCCACATTTCACAAATACAAGCAACCCCTTAAATAAATTAGAGTATGCATAAAGAGATGTATGTGGCAATATATAATACTCATCATATGACAAAAAAAAAGGCTATACAAGATAAACTTAATAGCTAAACTTCCGTCGCATTCCTTTGATGGACCAGCCTTAAAGTTATTAGCTGAAAATGTTAAACCACAAGATGAGATAAAAGTCTCAGTAACTAACAATCCTACTTATCAGACATACAAGTAAGTGCTTGGGAGGTGTCAAGTGGAACAGTTACAAAAATTATAATTCACAATTGTCACATGTCATATATATATATATATATATATCAATCAAAATACAATATCTCATCTCACTTTATTTCCACCTTATTTCTTCACCGCTTATACTAAACCCATGGTTGGCTAGTATCAACTGATAGCTCAACATAATAAGTTCACACAAGTGACGTGAAA